>NC_057804.1:137090664-137255634 GCF_018294505.1 Triticum aestivum
GGAGCCTCTTCAGTCTTCCCTTAATCATTTCAACCGGTGAATTCTCTTTTGTTTGACATTCTTCATCCCTTTCTTTTTCCGGTGCACTCAATTCAAGTTTTTCGCGTTGACCATATTCTTCTCCTGGGATCTAATGTTTCCTCTTGCTCGTTCGCCTCTCGCCAGTTTATCCTTCCGGAGTGCTCAAGACATCTCAGGAGATTTGTCTGTGTTCCAATTAAGTCGAGGTTGTCACCTCATTCAAATATGTCAATCATTTCGGTGCATCATCTACCTCTTGAACATCCCTTTCCAATGGTGTTTTTCTCTTCAATGGGTCCTAACCCACAGGTCTTTTCCCAGGATCTTACCTGACTCTTCTAATTTCCCGGAGGTATTCTCAAATTCTTTTCGGAGTTTGACGTAAGAATGAATTTCATCAGTCAGATGCCATCTCCAAGATCGCTTTCAAATTCTTTTCATCTTTGGTTCAACCCTTCCACTTTTTCATCCTCCCCGAGTACCTCAGTAACTTTGGTGGTGTTTTCCGTTGTCATCTGAAGATCGAAGAAGAGTTTTCCTCTAAATCTTGTCTGTCCTATCGAAGTTTCGTGGTTCTAGCTTCATGTTTTCCTCTCGAATTATTCCATTTGTCAGATATTCCTTTTTCTTACCTATCCGGAGTATTTCAGGAGTTGTTTTCCATTTCTTTTCACCGGAGGCCATCATTCTAGAAGAATTCTTCGTCCTCACATTTCAGCTACCATTATCCAATTATCCCGGTGCTTCGTTCAAGTGTTCGTAATCAGCTCATTATCTCTTTATTCTTTTGCATCTAAATCCCCTCTAGCATATTTGTTCTGCTAATTCTTCCCGGTGATTCATCCTTTTTCGTCAGTCAATTTTGAATTCTAACGGTGGTTCTTTCAGATTCTTTTTCTTTGATTATAATATTAATCCATTCGTTCTTTTGAACCCTACCGGTGGTTCATGAAGACTTTCTCAAGTTTTGTGCTATATTCCCCTTAATCCTTTTCAAGAAGAATAAGTTGCATGCCAAAATCCATTGCTTGTCATCTATTTAATTTGATGAAGGATAAGCATACAATAAATCTTATTCTTGTTTCATCATCGTCAAGTAATCCCTTCCTTCAGAGTTTGTTCTTGGTGAATAAATTCTAGTTCCAAGTGTTTTCATCTTTTCTTTTCCGGAGTTCAAATTTCCTCGGCCATCTCGTCGGAACCTTCATCTAAATCACCACAAGGCTCATCTTATTCTTTCTTCCTTCATTCTATCTCATCATCTTTTTGTCACCGGAGTTCTTCATGGTGGTTCTTCATGATTTAATTCATTCTTCAAGAGTTCATCAAGATTCTTGTTGGTGGAGTTTGAGTATCTTTTCTTCTCACCTCTCGAAGTTCAATTAATTCTCCATATTCCTTTGAAGTGGAGTTTTGCATTTCTTCGTTCTTCTAAGCTATCCAATCGTTTCCGTTTGTGGCCGATTATCACCTTATGATCTTGAGATGTTACCTATAAGACCACAACAAGCTTATTCTTTTCATTGTCGATTTTCTCAACAACTCCGTTTAAACCTTCCTTCTAAAGATGCTTTCAATTTCATTCGTGGCACAAGTTGTCATCTTTTTCTCCGTTCTTTTCTTTCAACTTTTTCAATTCTTCCAGAGGCATTGTGTTGCTTATCTCGTCAAGTGTCATTTCATCTTGTGAAGTTCATGTTCTATTCCTTCCATTTTCAGCCGGAGTGCTTCCCAAATCCTTTCAGTATTATTCGTTTCTTATCTCGTTCTAACCGGAGTGTTTTCATAGTCTATCTGATTCCGTGAGCTTTAGATTCTCGTCATTCTCGTCTTTCCTCTCTTTTTCCCGAGTGCTCTCGATTCTTTGCTTCTTCTCTTGAGTTCTTGTTTCACCTCATCCCTTTTTCCCTTCCGTCTCGGTCCTAAGATCTCAGGATGAGATCTCTTGTTAGTGGAGGAGAGTTGTAACGCCCTGGATTCGATGCGCTAGGTGTCGGCCAGTTATTCGTTGTTGTTGCCATGTCATTTGCTTGCGTGTTGCATTTTATCATGTCATTATGTGCATCTCATTTTGCACACGTGTTCGTCTCATGCATCCAAGCATTTTCACCGTTTTCCATTTTGCAATCCGGCACTCCTGTGTCATCTAGCGTCCCCTTCTTGTCTCTTTTCGTGAGCGGGTGTTAAACATTCTCGGAATGGACCATGTTTTTCCAAGCGGCCTTAGTACACCACCGGTAGACCGCCTCTCAAGTTTCGTGCCATTTGGAGTCCGTTTGATACTCCAACGGTTAACCGGGTAGCCGCAAAGGCGTCTTTTGTGTGCAGCCCAACACCCCTCCAAAGTGGCCCAATAACCCATCCAAACACCCTCCATGCTCTCGGTCGTTCGATCACGATCGTGTGGGTGAAAACCGCACCTCATTTGGAGTCTCCTAGCTCCCTCTACCTATATATAGGCCCTCTCCCCCGAAATTTGCGGATGAATCCACCCCGAATCCTAGTCTTCTTCCTCCTCGCGCCGCCGGACATGTCCATCCGCGCCGGACATGTCCGCCGGACACGTCATCCGGCCAATTGACGGCTGCCACGTCATCGCCGCCGCCCCCGCGCCCAATCCCGCAGCGCCACATCGCCCCCCGCGCCCTCTCTCACTCCTCCCCGCCGCTGGGGCCCGTGCGGCCCAGATCGGGCCCGCCCCGGGCCGCGGCGGGCCCGAGGGAGCCCAGCCGCCGTGCTCCCGCTCCGCTCCCGTGCCATGACCTCGTCCCCGACCTCCACCTCCACTCGAGCTCCTACCGGCGACCAACTCCGGCGAGGCCAGGCCAGCCCATCACGGGACGTCCTTCCCACGCCCCTGCTCCTCACTTCACCTCCTCCCGGGCTCTCCCTCACGATCTCTCTCTATCTCTTGTGCCAGGACGCCATGGATGGCCGCCCCAAGCTCCACCGGCAACCGCGCCGCCAAGAGCTCCGTCCGCCGCCGCTCTTGCTCGGATCCGGTCGCCCATGCCCCGATCTATCCATTCCCGACCTTCCCGAGGCCCGCCGAAATCCCACGCCCCCTCCTCGTCGCCGTTGACTTCCGCCGGAATTGTACTTACGAGAGAAGGAGTCGACCCCGTCTAGCTTTTCCCCGAGGTGATTTTTTGCCCAAGTCCCGAAATAGTTACATTCTGGTCCCTAGTTCATCATGCCATATCTCCGTGTATGTAGCTCCGTTTTGTGTGCATGATGTATCAAAATGTTCATTGTGAGATGCTCTTCATTTAATTCCATTGTGCCATATTTGTTTGAGTCCATCTGGACGCCCTAATCATTGTTGCAAGAGTGTTATGTGATGTTAACCTGCTGAAACTGTTATAACTTGATGATTTGTCTTTTTTGTTGCATTTTGTGTGTGCAATCTTTGAGCATGAGCTCTACATGTGTTTTGTGCTACATCATTCCATATTTACAGTGGTGCAATACATGTATTTTTGTGAGTCTTGTAGTGAGTGCTTTGAGCTCGTGAAGTAGGATACTTGCTGTTACTGTTTTGCTAGGTTGAATCTGTTATAACATGATGCCATGTAAACCTGCTGCTACAAGTCATTCTATGCATAATATGGAGATGTTCACTAACGATGTTTTGTTATTCATGTCATGCTCTATCGATTCATGCCCCTGGTTGCATTTATAGCCTGCTGTAGCCTATTGTAATCTTGCTCCAAACTTGCTAAATATTGTTGCCGTCATCCTGTTAACATTAAGTTCAATGTTGCCATGATTGTTGCTAGTGATCCATGCACCCTATGAACTTGTTATTGCCATTCTTAGCTTTTCAAACATGTCTTCTTACTGTTGGTTGCTTTGTCATGCCATGTATTTCTCTGTGGTGAGTGGTTCAAGCTCACCAAGATGCCTACTTGTTGTTGTTCCTGCCATGTATGAATCTGTCATATCACTTGCTATTTTTACATGGGTGCCATCATATTTTCTGTGCCCTTTTGGCTCATGGTCAGTAAAGGACTTTTGTTATCTGTCATTAGTAGATTTATGCCATGCCTTTGTTTGCCATGATAAGTTCCTGTAGTTTTTTGTTTGATAGCTCTAAACATTGCAACCTGATGTTATTTCTGCTAAGTCTGAAACTGTTATTATTTGCAATCTTGCCATGTCCTTTTGAGCATGTTCTAGTGTTTTCTAGAGATAGCTCAGTGTTCATGTTTTGTCATGCTTTACCTGTAATTCATGCCCATGCCTTTTGTTTTCTCGTTGAGATGCTGTAGCTTGTTGTTTTGGTGCTTGCAATATGCATAGTTGCTGTTTTGGACAGCATGCCCTTTGAACTTGTATAGAGTGTATGTGTTAAACCGTTGCTCCGTTTTGAGTGTGCTCTATATGAAACTTGATTAGATTTGCATGTAGTTTCATATTATCATGTTGCATCCTTGTTTTGAGGTGTTTGCTTGATGTTTGTATGCATTTTGCATCAATGCCATGTTTAACTTGTTTTGCTCATATCTTCTAGGCCGTAGCTCCGAATTAAATGAACTTTATATGTAACTTGACTAGAATCTCGTGTAGATCATCTTGGTGCATCTTAACTTGCTGTTTAACAACTCCAACTTAATGTTTGTTCATATCTGGACCAATTTCGAAACTTGCATATGAGGACTTACCGGAATTGTTATACGTTGTTTCCGGCCTCATTTAAACTTGCGTTGATGTGCTGCTCTTGTTTGCATCATCTCTTGCCATGAGTAGCTCCATGTAGCTTTGTCATGCATCATGCTTGTTGTGCATCATGTCTTGTCTATGTGTGGTGTGTTTACCATGTTGTGTGCTTCTTCTCGATAGTTCCTATTTTCGTTGCGATCGTGAGGATTCGTTCGTCTACGCTTGGTTTGTCTTCGTGGCTTCATCTTCTTCATGGACTCGTTCTTCTTCCTTGCGGGATTTCAGGCAAGATTACCATCACCTTGGATCTCATTACTATCATTGTTATGCTAGTTGCTTCGTTCTATCGCTATGTTGTGCTACCTATCTCTTGTTCCTCAAGCCTCCCAAATTGCCATGTCAGCCTCTAACCTTTTTCACCCTCCCTAGCAAACCGTTGTTTGGCTATGTTACCGCTTTGCTCAGCCCCTCTTATAGCGTTGTTAGTTGCAGGTGAAGTTGAATATTGCTCCATGGTGGACAGGATTATGTTGGGATATCACAATATCTCTTATATTATTAATGCATCTATATACTTGGTAAAGGGTGGAAGGCTCGGCCTTATGCCTGGTGTTTTGTTCCACTCTTGCCGCCCTAGTTTCCGTCATACCGGTGTTATGTTCCCGGATTTTGCGTTCCTTACGCGGTTGGGTGATTTATGGGACCCCCTTGACAGTTCGCCTTGAATAAAACTCCTCCAGCAAGGCCCAACCTTGGTTTTACCATTTGCCTCACCTAGCCCTTTTTCCCTTGGGTTTCCGGAGCCCGAGGGTCATCTTTATTTACCCCCCGGGCATGTGCTCGTCGTGAGTGTTGGTCCAACCTGTTAGCCGCCGGTGGCCACCATGGGCAACTCTGGGATGGCCTACCGGAAGTTTGGAAATTCCGATGTGCCCTGAGAACGAGATATGTGCAGCTCCTATTAGGATTTGTCGGCACATTCGGGCGGCTTTGTTGGTCGTGTTTTACCATTGTCGAAAAGTCTTGTAAACCGGGATTTTGAGACTGATCGGGTCTTCCTGGGAGAAGGAATATCCTTCGTTGATCGCGAGAGCTTATCATGGGCTAAGTTGGGACACCCCTGCAGGGTATAAACTTTCGAAAGCCATGCCCGCGGTTATGGGCAGATGGGAATTTATTAATGTCCGGTTGTAGATAACTTGACACCAGATCCGAATTAAAACGCATCAACCACGTGTGTAGCCGTCATGGTCTCTTCTCGGCGGAGTCCGAGAAGTGAACACGGTTTTGGGTTATGTTTGACGTAAGTAGGAGTTCAGGATCACCTCTTGATCATTACTAGTTGACGACCGTTCCTTTGCTCCTCTTCTCGCTCTCATTTGCGTATGTTAGCCACCATATCATACTTAGCCGCTGCTGCAACCTCACCACTTTACCCCTTCCTTACCCATTAAGCTTTGCTAGTCTTGATACCCATGGTAATGGGATTGCTGAGTCCTCGTGGCTCACAGATTACTTCAACAACAGTTGCAGGTACAGGTTTATGCGATGATGATGACGCGAGAGCGATGTTTGCTTGTTTTGGAGTTCTTTTTCTGCTTCTTCTTCGATCAGGGGATAGGTTCCAGGTCGGCATCCTGGGCTAGCAGGGTGGATGTTGTTTGAGTTTCTGTTTGTGTTTCATCCGTAGTCGGATGATGTCCTTATGGATGTTGTATAGTTGTATTCGTGTCGCATTGTATGCCTCTTGTATGTATCCCCATCTATTATGTAATGTTGATGTAATGATATCCACCTTGCAAAAGTGTATCAATATGCGATTCTATCCTTGGTGGGACCTTCGTGTCTCTTTAGGATAGTATCGCATATTAGGCGTGACAAGTTGGTATCAGAGCCTCGACTGATCTTAGGAGCCCCCTTGATTGATCGTGTAGTTTGGCCGTTGTTGAGTCTAGAAGAAAAACTATTTTTGGAGTCTAGTTATATCGGAGAGTAGGAATTCTTTTTACTCCTCATCCCCTTCGTCGCTCTGGTGAGGAATCTTGACGTAGGTGTTTTGTATTAGTCCTCTTCCCCTTCAAATTTTTCTTTAGGTTCACGAAGTTGGTTTTTCGATCATTGGTTCTTAGCTCTCTTTTCATCCAGTGCATTTCTCGTCAAGTTGATTCGACCCTCTTTGTTTTTGCCAGTTCAATCCTCAGTTGTTTTCTTTTCCCACCCACCCACCCTTTTTCATCTCGAAGTTGGAGTCCGCAATCGAGTATCCTTCCTACTTGTGCGAAGTCTTTGCTTTCTTTCCTCAATGATTTCAACCGGTGTTTCCTCTTGAAGTTATTCATCGGGTTTTTTCATTTCCAACTTGCCTTTGTTTTCCCGCCCTCCCACCCTCTTCTTCCCGGAGCCTGAATCTCTTTCGAGCATCAATTTCATTCGTACGAAGCCTCTTCAGTCTTCCCTCAATCATTTCAACCGGTGAATTATCTTTTGTTTGACATTCTTCATCCCTTTCTTTTTTTGGTGCACTCAATTCAAGTTTTTTGGGTTGACCATATTCTTCTCCTGGGATCTAATGTTTCCTCTTGCTCGTTCGCCTCTCGCCAGTTTATCCTTCCGGAGTGCTCAAGACATCTCAGGAGATTCGTCTGTGTTCCAATTAAGTCGAGGTTGTCACCTCATTCAAATATGTCAATCATTCTGGTGCATTATCTACCTCTTCAACATCCCTTTCCAACGGTGTTTTTCTCTTCAGTGGGTCCTAACCCACAGGTCTTTTCCCAGGATCTTACCTGACTCTTCTAATTTCCCGGAGCTATTCTCAAATTCTTTCGGAGTTTGGCGTAAGAATGAATTTCATCAGTCAGATGCCATCTCCAAGATCGCTTTCAAATTCTTTTCATCTTTGGTTGAACCCTTCCTCTTTTTCATCCTCCCGGAGTATCTCAGTAACTTTGGTGGTGTTTTCCGTTGTCATCTGAAGATCGAAGAAGAGTTTTCCTCTAAATCTTTTTTGTCCTACCGAAGTTTCGTGGTTCTAGCTTCATGTTTTCCTCTCGAATTATTCCATTTGTCAGATATTCCTTTTTCTTACCTATCCGGAGTATTTCAGGAGTTGTTTTCCGTTTCTTTTCATCGGAGGCCATCGTTCCAGAAGAATTCTTCGTCCTCACATTTCAGCTACCATTATCCAATTATCATGGTGCTTCGTTCAAGTGTTCGTAATCAGCTCATTATCTCTTTATTCTTTTGCATCTAAATCCCCTCTAGCATATTTGTTCTGCTAATTCTTCCCGGTGATTCATCCTTTTTCGTCAGTCATTTTTGAATTCTAACGGTGGTTCTTTCAGATTCTTTTTCTTTGATTATCATATTAATCCATTCGTTCTTTCAAATCCTACCGGTGGTTCATGAAGACTTTCTCAAGTTTTGTGCTATATTCCCCTTATTCCTTTTCTAGAAGAATAAGTTGCATGCCAAAATCCATTGCTTGTCATCTATTCAATTTGATGAAGGATAAGCATACAATAAATCTTATTCTTGTTTCATCATCGTCAAGTAATCCCTTCCTTCAGAGTTTGTTCTTGGTGAATAAATTCTAGTTCCAAGTGTTTTCATCTTTTCTTTTCCGGAGTTCAAATTTCCTCGGCCATCTCGTCGGAACCTTCATCTAAATCACCGCAAGGCTCATCTTATTCTTTCTTCCTTCATTCTATCTCATCATCTTTTTGTCACCGGAGTTCTTCATGGTGGTTCTTCATGATTTAATTCGTTCTTCAAGAGTTCATCAAGATTCTTGTTGGTGGAGTTTGAGTATCTTTTCTTCTCACGTCTCGAAGTTCAATTAATTCTTCGTATTCTTTTGAAGTGGAGTTTTGCATTTCTTCGTTCTTCTAAGCTATCCAATCATTTCCGTTTGTGGCCGATTATCACCTTATGATCTTGAGATGTTACCTATAAGACCACAACAAGCTTATTCTTTTCATTGTTGATTTTCTCAACAACTCTGTTTAAACCTTCCTTCTAAAGATGCTTTCAATTTCATTCATGGCACAAGTTGTCATCTTTTTCTCCGTTCTTTTCTTTCAACTTTTCCAATTCTTCCGGAGGCATTGTGTTGCTTATCTCGTCAAGTGTCATTTCATCTTCTGAAGTTCATGTACTATTCCTTCCATTTTCAGCCGGAGTGCTGCCCAAATCCTTTCAGTATTATTCGTTTCTTATCTCCTTCTAACCGGAGTGGTTTCATAGTCTATCTGATTCCGTGAGCTTTCGATTCTTGTCATTCTCGTTGTTCCTCTCTTTTTCTCGAGTGCTCTCAATTCTTTGCTTCTTCTCTTGAGTTCTTGTTTCACCTCATCCATTTTTCCCTTCCGTCTCGGTCCTAAGATCTCGGGACGAGATCTCTTGTTAGTGGAGGAGAGTTGTAACACCCTGGATTTGATGTGCCACGTGTCCGTCAGTTATTCGTCGTTGTTGCCATGTAATTTGCTTGCGTGTTGCATTTTATCATGTCATCATGTGCATCTCATTTTGCATACGTGTTCGTCTCATGCATCCGAGCATATTCCCCGTTGTCCGTTTTGCAATCCGGCACTCCTGTGTCATCCGGCATCCCCTTCTTGTCTCTTTTCCTGAGTGGGTGTTAAACATTCTCAGAATGGACCGTGTTTTTCCAAGCGGCCTTGGTACACCACCGGTAGACCGCCTGTCAAGTTTCGTGCCATTTGGAGTCCGTTTGATACTCCAACGGTTAACCGGGTAGCCGCAAATGCCTCTTTTGTGTGCAGCCCAACACCCCTCCAATGTGGCCCAATAACCCATCCAAACCCCCTCCATGCTCTCGGTCGTTCGATCACGATCGTGTGGGCGAAAACCGCACCTTATTTGGAGTGTCCTAGCTCCCTCTACCTATATATAGGCCCTCTCCCCCGAAATTTGCGGATGAATCCACCCCTAACCCTAGTCTTCTTCCTCCTCGTGCCGCCGGACATGTCCATCCGCACCGGACATGTCCGCCGGACACATCGTCCGGCCAATCGACGGCTGCCACGTCATCGCCGCCGCCCCCGCGCCCAATCCCGCAGCGCCACATCATCCCCGTGCCCTCTCTCTCTCCTCCCCGTCGCCGGGGCCCGTGCGGCCCAGATCAGGCCCACCCCGGGCCGCGCCGGGCCGAGGGAGCCCAGCCGCCGTGCTCCCGCTCCGCTCCCGTGCCATGGCCTCGTCCCCGACCTCCGCCTCCGCCCGAGCTCCTGCCGGTGACCAACTCCGGCGAGGCCAGGCCAGCCCATCGCGGGACCTCCTTCCCGCGCCCCTGCTCCTCACTTCTCCTCTTCCCGGGCTCTCCCTCACGATCTCTCTCTATCTCCTGTGCCAGGATGCCATGGATGGCCGCCCCAAGCTCCACCGGCAACCGCCGCCAAGAGCTCCGTCCGCCGCCGCTCTTGCTCGGATCCGGTAGCCCATGCCCCGATCTATCCATTCCCGACCTTCCCGAGGCCCGCCGGAGTCCCACGCCCCCTCCTCGTCTCCGTTGACTTCTGCCGGAACTGTCCTTAGGAGAGAAGGAGTCGACCCCATCTAGCTTTTCCCCGAGGTGATTTTTTGCCTTTCCCGAAATAGTTACATTCTGGTCCCTAGTTCATCATGCCATATCTCCGTGTATGTAGCTCCGTTTTGTGTGCATGATATATCAAAATGTTCATTGTGAGATGCTCTTCATTTAATTCCATTGTGCCATATTTGTTTGAGTCCATCTGAACACCCTAATCATCGTTGCAAGAGTGCTATGTGATGTTAACCCGCTGAAACTGTTACAACTTGATGACTTGTCTTTTTTGTTGCATTTTGTGTGTGCATCCTTTGAGCATGAGCTCTACATGTGTTTTGTGCTACATCATTCCATCTTTATAGTGGTGCAATACATGTATTTTTGTGAGTCTTGTAGTGAGTGCTTTGAGCTCGTGAAGTAGGGTACTTGTTGTTACTGTTTTGCTAGGCTGAATCTGTTATAACATGATGCCATGTAAACCTGCTGCTACAAGTCATTCTATGCATAATGATGTTTTGTTATTCATGTCATGCTCTATCGATTCATGCCCCTGATTGCATTTATAGCCTGCTGTAGCCTGTTGTAATCTTGCTCCAAACTTGCTAAATATTGTTGATGTCATCCTGTTAACATTAAGTTCAATGTTGCCATGATTGTTGCTAGTGATCCATGCACCCTATGAACTTGTTCTTGCCATTCTTAGCTTTTCAAACATATCTTCTTACTGTTGTTTTCCTTGTCATGCCATGTATTGCTCTGTGGTGAGTGGTTCAAGCTCACAAACATGCCTACTTATTGTTGTTCCTGCCATGTATGAATTTGTCATATCACTTGCTATGTTTACATGGGTGCCATTATATTTTCTGTGCCCTTTTGGCTCATGGTCAGTAAAGGACTTTTGTTATCTGTCATTAGTAGATTCATGTCATGCCTTTGTTTGCCATGATAAGTTCTTGTAGCTTGTTGTTTGATAGCTCTAAACATTGCAACATGATGTTATTTCTGCTAAGTCTGAAACTGTTATTATTTGCAATCTTGCCATGTCCTTTTGAGCATGTTCTAGTGTTTTCTAGAGACAGCTCAGTGTTCATGTTTTGTCATGCTTTACCTGTAATTCATGCCCATGCCTTCTGTTTTCTCGTTGAGATGATGTAGCTTGTTGTTTTGGTGCTTGCAATATGCCTAGTTGCTGTTTTGGACAGCATGCCCTTTGAACTTGTATAGAGTGTATGTGTTGAACCGTTGCTCCATTTTGAGTGTGCTCTATATGAAACTTGCTTAGATTTGCATGTAGTTTCATATTATCATGTTGCATCCTTGTTTTGAGGTGTTTACTTGATGTTTGTATGCATTTTGCATCAATGCCATGTTTAACTTGTTTTGCTCATATCTTCTAGGCCGTAGCACCGAATTAAATGAACTTTATATGTAACTTGACTAGAATCTCGTGTAGATCATCTTGGTGCATCTTAACTTGCTGTTTAACAACTCCAACTTAATGTTTGTTCAGATCTGGACCAATTTCGAAACTTGCATATGAGGACTTACCGGAATTGGTATACGTTGTTTCCGGCCTCATTTAAACTTGCGTTGATGTGTTGCTCTTGTTTGCATCATCTCTTGCCACGTGTAGCTCCATGTAGCTTTTTCATGCATCATGCTTGTTGTGCATCATGTCTTGTCTATGTGTGGTGTGTTTACCATGTTGTGTGCTTCTTCTCGATAGTTCCTGTTTTCGTTGCGATCATGAGGATTCGTTCGTCTACGCTTGGTTCGTCTTCGTGGCTTCATCTTCTTCATGGACTCGTTTTTCTTCCTTGCGGGATTTCAGGCAAGATGACCATCACCTTTGATCTCATTACTGTCATTGCTATGCTAGTTGCTTCGTTCTATCGCTATGCTGCGCTATCTATCTCTTGTTCCTCAAGCCTCCCAAATTGCCATGTCAGCCTCTATCCTTTTTCACCCTTCCTAGCAAACCGTTGTTTGGCTATGTTACCGCTTTGCTCAGCCCCTCTTATAGCGTTGTTAGTTGCAGGTGAAGTTGAAGATTGCTCCATGGTGGACAGGATTATGTTGGGATATCACAATATCTCTTATATTATTAATGCATCTATATACTTGGTAAAGGGTGGAAGGCTCGGCCTTATGCCTGGTGTTTTGTTCCACTCTTGCCGCCCTAGTTTCCATCATACCGGTGTTATGTTCCCGGATTTTGCGTTCCTTACGCGGTTGGGTGATTTATGGGACCCCCTTGACAGTTCGCCTTGAATAAAACTCCTCCAGCAAGGCCCAACCTTGGTTTTACCATTTGCCTCACCTAGCCCTTTTTCCCTTGGGTTTCCGGAGCCCGAGGGTCATCTTTATTTACCCCCCCCCCCCGGGCCAGTGCTTGTCGTGAGTGTTGGTCCAACCTGTTAGCCACCGGTGGCCACCAGGGGCAACTCTGGGATGGCCTACCGGAAGTTTGGACAATCCGGTGTGCCCTGAGAACGAGATATGTGCAGCTCCTATCAGGATTTGTCGGCACATTCGGGCGGCTTTGCTGGTCTTGTTTTACCATTGTCGAAAAGTCTTGTAAACCGGGATTCCGAGACTGATCGGGTCTTCCTGGGAGAAGGAATATCCTTCGTTGATCGCGAGAGCTTATCATGGGCTAAGTTGGGACACCCCTGCAGGGTATAAACTTTCAAAAGCCGTGCCCGCGGTTATGGGCAGATGGGAATTTGTTAATGTCCAGTTGTAGATAACTTGACACCAGATCCGAATTAAAACGCATCAACCGGGTGTGTAGCCGTGATGGTCTCTTCTCGGTGGAGTCCGGGAAGTGAACACGGTTTTGGGTTATGTTTGACGTAAGTAGGAGTTCAGGATCACCTCTTGATCATTACTAGTTGACGACCGTTCCTTTGCTCCTCTTCTCGCTCTCATTTGTGTATGTTAGCCACCATATCATGCTTAGCCGCTGCTGCAACCTCACCACTTTACCCCTTCCTTACCCATTAAGCTTTGCTAGTCTTGATACCCATGGTAATGGGATTGCTGAGTCCTCTTGGCTCACAGATTATGACAGCAACAGTTGCAGGTACAGGTTTATGCGATGATGATGACGCAAGAGTGATGTTTGCTTGTTTTGGAGTTCTTTTCCTGCTTCTTCTTCGATCAGGGGATAGGTTCCAGGTAGGCAGCCTGGGCTAGCAGGGTGGATGTCGTTTGAGTTTCTGTTTGTGTTTCATCCGTAGTCGGATGATGTTCTTATGGATGTTGTCTAGTTGTATTCGTGTGGCGTTGTATGCCTCTTGTATGTATCCCCATCTATTATGTAATGTTGATGTAATGATATCCACCTTGCAAAAGCGTATCAATATGAGGTTCTATCCTTGGTGGGACTTTCGAGTCTTTTTAGGATAGTATCGCATATTGGGCGTGACACTGGGCACCAAGGGCTTTTACCAAGGGCTTTTGTTCGGCCCATTTTCATAAAGATCGAATACCTTAGGGAGTGTTCGGCGTCGCGAGTTTGGCCTTATATGCATCATCTTCGAATCATGTCTTTGGTCAAATGTTGGGTTTGCCCAGCTCCTGTGTTTTGCTGCCTTACGTTCCGCTCTATCGGCTAAGGCGGCTCCAGGAGAACTAGTGCGATTGTGCCCCGGCTCGGCCAGGCGAGCACCTCAGTAAAGAAAGCCGAAAACTGACTATCATGATATAGCGAGAGACTGGTCAACCACTCAATGACTTCCAGAATCTTTAGGATTCCTCCGCATTAACGAAGGGCCGCTTCCCGGTCAGGCACACACGCGCCCTGAATTTCGGCGAGCGCGGTGCCCCTAGGGGCTATTCGGTAGCCCCACTGTCAAACTCCTATGGCTAAGTGAAAGTGATAAAGCATTATAGTCCGGTTGCCTAGTTCGCTGCGCTATCACCTCCTTTATAGGACCAAGACGTTGGATTAAGTGTGAAAAGGCGCCTTCTGCGAACACCCCCGTATTATATGCGTGGGGGCTGAAGCCAACGACTGCCATCTTTCAGGTTATATACATATATACATTAACGGCCGCACAGGAGGCATTCTAATTCTTGAAAGCACAAGTATAAAAGGCTTTTATATTTCATCAAAATATTGTTTTACAATATCACATGCTATTCGAACACAACATCCTTCGAGCACTGCGTCTCTATTACACGAGCGCCCTGCAGGACTTCCTCAAAATAGTGCTTGGCAGGTACTCGGCTTTCGTCCGAATCTCGGGATGCAACAACACTGGCTTCCATATCCGCCCAGTATGTCTTGACACGGGCAAGGGCCATCTGTGCTCCCTCTATGCACGCTGACCTCTTCATCGCATCAACATGCGGCACCGAACCAAGGAACTGCTGCACCAAGCTAAAATAACTCTTCGGTCTGGCTCTTCCGGCCACAGATGACTCGCGATGTACCTCATGGCGAGTCTGGATAACCTGTTGAGCTCCGCCCAAGCGGCCAAACGGTCGGATACCGAAAGTGGGTGCTCTAGATTGTGGAACTGCGACCAAAAAAGTTCTTCCAATTCATGGTCACCTCGACCCCGGAAGTGTTCGGTCACGTCTGCGGCACTCGCCGCCAAATCCAGATAAGTGTTCGCCGCACTCCATTTCTGGTCTAACGGAGCATACTTAGAGTCCCCGAACTTCATCTACAGCATATAGGGCTTTCCAGCCATGATATCTCCGGCCTGACGTAGCTCCTCCTTCATAGCTCTCATTGCGGAGCCAGTGTCCTTGGCCTCGGCAGTGACCTTTTTAAGGTCCTGCTGAGCCACCCTATCTTCTTGTTCAAGAAGTTTACAGCGGTCGGCAGGATCCTTCAATTTTATAGCCATCTTGGCTATTACTTTCTTGCTATGGCAGTGAGCAGCATGTTCGGCTTTTAGCTCTTCAGCCGCTTTAACGGCAGCCGCATCACTTTTCCTCGCTTGCTCCTTGGCTCGGGCAAGTTCGGCCCGAAGGTTCTCCACGGCAGCAGCACCATCTACATTAAGCACATATATTATAAGGCACGAGCATCGAGCTCATCTTATCAGATGTCTTTGGAGACATTACATACCTTGCGCCTCGTCTAGCCGCTTATTTACAAGCACGATGTCGGCATCTGCTACGTCAAGTTGCTGCTTTAGCTCGGCAGATTCATCAGTCCGGCTAGCCACTGAATGCCTCGCCACCTACATAGGAAAGGTGACATATTATACATGGGATTACGATCCTCTGTGCGCCGTCATTTTTGATAACACACAGAGTCTCAGGGGCTACTATTTATACAAGGCACATTTTATATATGCGGCTCTACCAAAAGGTACACCTTTTCACGTACCTCAAAGCCTGTCAGTAAACTCCTGGCGGCTTCGTACAATCCGCTTTCCATGGATGAAATCCTTCCAATCACCGTGTCCATCAACACACGGTGTTCTTCTGAGATAGACGCTCGCCCGAGCAGATCCTTCAGCCCCTCCGACCGCGCACCAGAGGGTGCCGGACTAGTCTGACGACCTTTTTCAGGGTCCGGACTGGGAGAAACCCTCCGAGACGACACCTTGGGGTCGCCTGGCTCGTAAGACGGTACCGCGAGGGGAGGCGTTTCGCTCTCCATCATCTCCGGACGAAGATCCCCTGAAGATGAGCTCTGCTGAGAAGGGTTGAGATCCGAACTGCAAGGTAATATTTCAGTTATCTTCCTCATAAATAAAACAGGGATGTCACTCATTTTGGAACCCCTCTCTTTACTTACGGCTCGGTGGAGAGATGATCCCCTTGGGGGCGCAATACGTCCGGGGCATTCACCGGCGCCGGACCCTCTGACGAAGATTTCTTCCCCCGCTTTGAGGCCATCGCCTCCGGGTCGTCAGAGGCGGTCCTTTTCTTTTCCTGGTTGGGGGAATTGTCGATTCCTCCCTTCCTGACAGCCTCCTTCGCGGAGGCGGTAGCTCCTGGGTTCCCCTCTTCGCCTTCTTCCGAAGGCGCAATCTTCAGCATCCTGGTCAACACGGGATCCGGCGTGGTCTCAGGCAGGGGGGCCGAACACCTGATAAGCTTTGCTTTCGCTATCCACTCCTGTTCAAAGGATAGCTCTTTTAAGGGCAATTTTATGATAAAAATACGGATGGCGTGTCCAAATACGGGGCTACTTACTTGAGCATCCGGGCGATTGCAGCTCAGACCTGCGTCCTCAGACAAGTCCGGACACCTTGCTTGTGATCCGAAGAACAATTTGTACATCTCCACGGGCGTCATGCCCATAAAATGTTGGAGGACTCGCGGTCCCTCCGGATTAAATTCCCATAGGCGGAGAGGGCGACGTTTGCAGGGCAGCATGCGGCGAATTAGCATAACTTGCGCCACTACGGTCAAGTTGATATCTCTTTCTAGGAGATCTCGAATGCGGCCCTGCAGCAAGGGCACGTCTTTGGATGGCCCCCAGATAAGCCCTTCATTGACCCATGATGCTAGTCGTGGTGGGGGACCCGAGCAAAAAGTAGGAGGCGCCACCCATGTGGTGCCCCTGGAGGCTGTGATGTAAAACCAGTCTCGTTGCCATAAGCCGAACTCCTCTTGAAAAGAGCCCTCGGGCCATGGAGCGTCGGCCATCTTGCTTATGGTAGCCCCTCCGCACTCAGTGTGCTGCCCCTCGATCATCTTCGGTTCTACCTTGAAGGTTCTAAGCCACAATCTGAAGTGAGGAGTAATATGGAGGAAGGCCTCACACACGACAATGAACGATGAGATTTGGAGGATGGACTCCGGAGCTAAGTCGTGAAATTCCAGCCCGTAATAAAACATGAGCCCCCTCACGAAGGGATCAATCGGGAAGCCTAGCCCCCAAAGGAAGTGAGATGTGAACACCACGCTCTCACCGGGCTGGGGAGTGGGAATAGCCTGCACTTGAGCAGGCAGCCTATGCGATATTTTGTTGGTTAGATACATGGCATCTCTCAGCTTTTGCACGTCCTCTTCCGTAACGGAGGAAGGCATCCACCGGCCTTGGAGGTCGGAACCGGACATCATCGAAGGTTCGAAGCGCCTGAATTTGGAGCTTTGGGTGTTGGAACTCGAGGCGAGGGGCGGATTTGATTGAATTGAAAAGAAAGGAGTCGAGCCTTGGTCTCTTTATAAAGTGGTTGAATACCAAGAGCCCTCCCCGTGACCGTTTGGGACTCACTTTCAATTAGGAAGCCATACCAAAGGCACGGTTGGGTTACCCACGCTCGTATTGATGAGAATCCCGGAATAAGGGGACACAATCTCTGCTTTGACAAGACGTGCCAAGGAAACCGCCTCGCTAAACGCGCTGAGGTGGAATAGTAAAATGATTCGAATAAAGGCTTGGCCGTGGCATGATGTCACGCTGCGGAATACGTCAGCAGATTAGATTTGTGCAGATATTATTCTCTCAACGGTGGTATGTGGAACTTATTTTGCAGAGCCGGACACTATCCATGTGTTCAACATCTTCCATTGAAATATTCGGAGGAGGAACCCACCTTGCAATGCCGAAGACAATTTGCATGCCGGAATCGTCGTCATTGAAGCCTGGTTCAGGGGCTACTGAGGGAGTCCTGGATTAGGGGGTGTCCGGATGGCCGGACTATGACCTTTGGCCGGACTCCCGGACTATGAAGATACAAGATTGAAGACTTCGTCCCGTGTCCGGATAGGACTTTTCTTGGCATGGAAGGCAAGCTTGGCGATTCAATATGAAGATCTCCTCCCATTGTAACCGACTCTCTGTAACCCTAGCCCTCTCCGGTGTCTATATAAACCAGAGAGTTTTAGTCCGTAGGACGAACAACAATCATACCATAGGCTAGCTTCTAGGGTTTAGCCTCTCCGATCTCGTGGTAGATCAACTCTTGTACTACCTGTCGGGGATATACCCCGTGGTATGACCCGGCCGGACAAGGCGATTCACCAGAAGACCCGGCTAGAGCTAGGCAACTCACTGGCGATCTGCCTGGACATGGCGGTTTACATATAACCCACCTGGACATTGTGACTCACTAGAGACCCGGCGGGCGGATCAGACGGACGACAAGGCCCAAGGCCCAGCAGGTCGGCTTATACTCTGGCGGGCCGGCTTAAGAGGAAGACATAAGGAATATTCCCTTACAAGGAATCAAGACCCGGACTTGTATCCGGCTTGCAGTAAAAGATAGGCTAGTCCTAGTCCTACTAGGACTCCACATGTAACCCGCCCCTCTAACTTATATAAGGAGGGGCAGGGCTCCCCAAAGAGGGACAAGCAACAAGAACAATCTCTAGGGCTAGACACAAAGGGGGAGCCGGCTTACGACGACTCCTCTCATGAGCATAATGAGATCTAGCCACAAACAGCATGTAGGGTTATTACCGGATGATGTTTCCCGGGGCCCGAAGCTGTCTAAATCCTTGTCTTGCGTGTTGCGTCTCTCGTCCCGATCAACCCCTCTCAAGCTACCACATAGATGCGTTGGCCTCGCGACTAAGTCCTGACACTAAGGACATCTGACATACTAATTCCACGACAGTTGGCGCCCACCGTGGGGCCTGCGCACGGTGGTGTTGAGTTCTTGAAGGGCGCTATCCCAGGGATCGAGAAGTTCCACCCAGCTTATTGAAAAAGTTCCGACCGCCTTGACGAAAGGTTCCGTCCAAGTTGTCGAAAAGGTTCCGACCGCCTCGACGAAAGGTTTCGTCTGAATCGGCGAAAAGTTCCGACCGACTCGATGAAAGGTTCCATCTGAATCGGCGAAAAGTTTCGACCTCCTTGACGAAAGGTTCCGACCGAGTCACAAAAGAGTTCCGATTGCCTCGATGAAAAGTTCGGTCTGAATCGCCGAAGGGTTCTAGCCGAATCGCCGAGAGTTTCCGGTTCAAAAGTTCCGGATTATCAAAAGTTTTGACCGGATTATCAAGAGGTTTCGGTTCAAAAGTTCCGGATTATCAAAAGTTTCGACCGGATTATCAAGAGGTTCCGGTTCAAAAGTTCTGGATTATCAAAAGTGTCGGCTAGATTATCAAGAGGTTCCGGTTTAAAAGTTCCGGGTTATCAAAGGTTCCGGCCGGATTATCAAGAAGTTCTGGTTCCAAAAATTCCGGCTCAAAAAGTGTCGGCCGGGTTATGTGGAGAGCTCCGGCACTAGAAGACACAGAACCAATTAACTCTTTTGTCAAAAAACAAAAGCAGCACTATGCATTATCCGGCGCCAGCATCCGGCAAAAAATACCAGGTGATATCCATCCAGTTTACGTTTATCAATATTTATTAATTTTTTGAAAACAACCACTCTGCAGTGTTGTTATATACAGCCATCGCCTCTGCGGTCCGGTTTACGTCAAACGCGCCGACCGGCTCGCCCGTCAGCACCGCCTTACAACACCACGGACGACTCGCCCGTCTGCCCTCGTGGCCGTTTCACGCGTCCTCACCGGCGTACAACGTGGATGACAGCTTGCTCGTCCGCACCGGCTTACAAATGCCATGGTCGGTTTATCGGTTTGTTCCCGCGGCTGATTCACCTGTGAGGGATTTCAGCTTTACCTTGGGATCATCAGTTTCATGGCGAATTATTTTCGGCCTAAACAAATCAGGTGATATCCATCCAAGTTTGTTTTATTATCACATGTTGTTTTTGTCAAAGAACAAGTTTATCTTTGCCTGGGTCTGCGATATTGTTTATACAGGACAATTATTTATGACAAAAAGTGATATTATACCGCGAAGGTGGAGACACGCCAACATCTTTTGGCACAGGTGGTCGTCGTTACTCAACGGACTCCCGCACCGGCTTACAACGACGTGGCCGTCTCTTATGACCACGCCGGCTTACAACAAGGAGGACAACTTACCAATATATTTTATATTACATATTGTTTTCTTCAAAAGAGCAATTACTTTGGTTTGCAAGTTGTCACATGCAGGATTCAAACCGGTCTATATCACGGTTAATTATGGAGAATCTCAAGCCAACTCCTCAAGTTGTTCTGGGACTCGGGGGCTACAATGATATGACTCGGCAAAATTAGCTGGTTTAAATAAATTCAAGATCATTGAAGGGAAAATAACCCGGCCCCGAAGATTACTGCTAGATCGATGAAAATTTAAAAGCCGTCAGAAGATTTCTGGCTCAAAATAAGGATGCTGGTTTAAAATCCGGCTCAAGAGACATCTTTCTCCCACAAAGCATTGAATCTCTCAAATCCGGTTCAAAATCCAGCTCAAGGTAAATTTGTCCCTCACAAATTTTTGAAGCTTTCAAATCCGGCTTACAGTTCCGGTTCAACAAGAATTAATCTCTCGCAAAGTTCGAGTTCTCAGACAAAGTAAAGGTTTCCAAAGAGAACTTGTTGCCATGATGAACGGTTCAAAACATGGGTATCCTACCTTACGGTTTATCTTATTATGGTCACTTGGGGGCTTCCTGCTCAGTGGGCATAGCTATCAATACCCTCTTGATCGGCGCAATGCCAAAACTTATATAGTCACTTGGGGGCTTCCTGTTCAAACATAGGTCGTATTCGAACCAAAGAGAACATAGCTGTCGATACCCTTTTGATTAGCAAACTGCTGAACCTACTTGGGGGCTTCTTGATCGTATCCAAATCATAGCTCAACCCCTTTGGGAATCGATGTGGATCGTATTCGAATCAGCGTCGCTAAACAACTCTTATGGTCACTTGGGGGCTTCCTGTTCAAACATAGGTCGTATTCGAACCAAAGAGAACATAGCTGTCGATACCCATTTGATCAGCATCGCCAAGCCACTGGGGGCTATATGATCGTATCCGAATCTTAGCTTAACCCCTTTGGAACGGTTTGCTGATCGTATCCGAATCAGAAGCCTCAAAAAAATTTATTTCATCTCGGGTAAAGTTTATTGCAGCCACAATTACTTAACTTGAGACCTTTTTTGGGGATTATATCTCAAAATGTATATAAATGTTTTATGATTAACCCGGCTTAACTTTTGACTATAAGTCGCCAGTTTATGACAACCATCATTTATATGGAAGCATTGACTTCTAAGGATTGGGTTATCACCCTTATCACAAAGGTCATGTAAACTGGCGGTACAAATTCAATATCACAGTGGTCATTTGGGGGTTTCCCGTTGAAACATAGGTCGTATTCGAACCAAAGAGAACATAGTTGTCGATACCCATTTTGATCGGCAACGCCAACGCCACTGGGGGCTATATGATCGTATTTGAATCTTAGCTTAACCCCTTTGGAACGATTTACTGATCGTATTCGAATCCGAAGCCTCAAAAATTTTATGTGTTTTTATACAATCGCAAGTATTTGAGTTGTTACAAATATCATATGTGCCGGCTCTTACAGAGTTGAGTTATCAACTTCACTGTCCGGGTCACATAAGCCGACGGTATCATTCAAAGGATCATAGGGATCTTGTGATCTACTTGTGTGTAGGATAAAACTACATTTGGGTGGTTACTCGCCCTGGCTTTTGACGTTAAGTCACCAGGGCATATGTTGTTTAAACTCTTTGCAGGATTTGCAGGAATATGACATATAAATGATTAAGTTCAAGCTCATTACCGAACTTGATGCTTCAAAATAATTATCTGTTCTGGATTTTTCTCAAAGGCTATAAGCCGCCGGGTTATAAAAATTCCGGGTTACAATGAAGGCGAATTAAATCGTCGGCGGCCAAGAGCCGCCGGGTATTTAAACTCCGGGTTTACTTATCAACCGATGAGGTATTCAAATTTTTAATAGCCAAAACTGGCTGGATTTTCATGATGATATTGAATGATTGAGGTTTTCATACCAGGTTATATTATTCAAATCTTGACTAGCCAACATGGCTGATTTTCTATTGTGATTATCAATAACCAGTATTATTGAGGTTTTCAAAGTCGCTTTAGCGCAATGGTTATTATTTTATCAAAGGATATGATTTATTCTACAATGGAAGGAATAGTCCCGAGTCGTTGCAGGCTTACGACCCGGCACTTGGGGGCTACATTATTTCAGTTGAAATTATATCAAATACACAAGTCTCATGTCGCTGCAAGCATGCACCATGACACTTGGGGGCTAATGCAAAGTCATTGTTTGCTCACCTTATTGAAGACCCGACTCATCACATCGTAATGAGCCGGCCCTTGGGGGCTACCAATTGCTCCTGTCAAAAATTCAAGGTACACAAGTATTAATCCAATATATTGAACGGTCCACTATTTAGTTGGTGGAGTACAAAGCTCTTAACCTTGTGGACGTGGGTTCAAGCCCCATGGTGGAGGCTATATTATATGATGTTATTATCAATTATATACAAAGTCCCAGCTCAGTATTATCTTACTAAGCCGGCCCTTGGGGGCTACACATTGTTGTTTAAATTTACATGGTTATATCTACAAAGTCCCTGCTCATTATTTGCATAATGACCCGGCCCTTGGGGGCTACCGGTAATATGGATATAAGGGAGGAAAAATCTTCAAATTCTTAGTCTTGAGCAAATCAGTTATGACCCAGTGCTATCAATTTTTACAAGCTGGCAACTTTGGCAATTATAACTCGACAAGATCTACATCTTTAAGCTGGTTGAAAATCAAATGAGTATTTCAAGACCTATATTTTTTAAGCCGGCGCTTTGGAAGCCGACTCAAATGGATTGTTTGTTTACAATATTTCTTCTACAAGCAAATTGATTATGAAGCTGGTCTATTGACCCGGATTTTCTAGAAGAAGGAAATGATAAGGACTTAAGGATGTTCAGGTGCCGGTTTACAAGAATTCTTAACCCGGAGCACAACCCGTCAAATTTGTTCTTGTGTTTATTTTACAGGATCAGTTTAACATGGATAAATCCAAATTAAAATGGGGGCTAATGTCGGGGATATACCCCGCGGCATGACCCGGCCGGAGTTATGACCCGGCCGGACAAGGCGATTCACCAGAAGACCCGGCTGGAGCTAGGCAACTCACCGGCGATCTGCCTGGACATGGCGGTTTACATATAACCCGCCTGGACATTGTGACTCACTGGAGACCCGGCGGGTGGATCAGACGGACGACAAGGCCCAAGGCCCAGCAGGTCGGCTTATACTCTGGCGGGCCGGCTTAAGAGGAAGACATAAGAAATATTCCCTTACAAGGAATCAAGACCCGGACTTGTATCCGGCTTGTAGTAAAAGATAGGCTAGTCCTAGTCCTACTAGGACTCCACATGTAACCCGCCCCTCTAACTTATATAAGGAGGGGCAGGGCTCTCCAAAGAGGGACAAGCAACAAGAACAATCTCTAAGGCTAGACACAAAGGGATAGTCGGCTTACGGCGACTCCTCTCATGAGCATAATGAGACCTAGCCACAAACAACACGTAGGGTTATTACCGGATGATGTTTCCAGGGGCCCAAAGCTGTCTAAATCCTTGTCTTGCGTGTTGCGTCTCTCGTCCCGATCAACCCCTCTCAAGCTACCACATAGATGCGTTGGCCTCGCGACTAAGTCCTGACACTAAGGACATCTGACGTGTTAATTCCACGACACTACCCATATCATCAATATTAATCAAGCAGGAGTAGGGTTTTACCTCCATCGAGAGGGCCCGAACCTGGTTAAAAACATCGTGTCCCTTGTCTCCTATTACCATCCGCCTAGACGCATAGTTTGGGACCCCCTACCCGAGATCCGCCGGTTTTGACACCGACAAATACACTTATAGCTAACCTTGTTGTAGTATGAGTGAGTAAGTGATGACTATGTATGACATGCCAACATCAGATAGCCTAACGCACCGTGTTAAATCTCCAAGGGCACGACCGCGCGAGCGACACGACGGTCGTGGTAGGCGCGACTATGATACGGGCTGCTGGCAGCCCTTGGATCTGAGATCGAACGGTCGCATGCTAAGTTGCTAAAAATTTGCAGAATAACCCTCCAGGATAGGATATTCACCCATAGGTCTAGAATCACGCCATGCAACCGTTAGATCTCAGATCCAAGGGCTCTCGGAAGCCCGTATCATGGGAGAATGGAAAGACAATACACTGTCGTTCGCACGCTGGCAGTTCGCTCCTACTCGTCCCTACACGTCCTTTAATATTACGGTGGTTAGCTCCTAAGTCGTCCCATCCTTTCACATTACGACAGTTCCTCTAATCCAAACCCTCCTTCCAAATCCATGGCGTCCCAAATCTCCATGATCGGCGGTGAGTACAAGGTTAGAACCATCACCGGCGATGAGTTCGACGTCATCTACACCCGTTCTTCTGCGATGGTGAAAGGCTGCCTTGCTCGCTTCAGACGCTTGTTCGAAAACTCAAGTGATGAGTGGGTCGCTGGGCTAGATGTTGAGTACACCACAGTCCTGGGATGAGAGAAGGATCTAAAGGAGGAAGAGAGGAAGAAGCCCGCCGTGATCCAGGTTTGCGTGCATGACTTATGCTTGGTCTACCTCATATGCCATGCCGACGTTGAATGCCAGGATTTTAAGAACTTCCTCAAGAGCGACCTAGTCAAATTCATTACTGTAGACTTTACGAATGACGAAAGAGTCCTGGGTCGGATCGGCCTCGTTGTAGGCAACCCCTTCGACCTCCAAAAGAATGACTCAAGACTACGAAACACGACATGCAGTGGTTAGTTCATTGCATGCAATGCTATTAATTAGCAAATAAACATTAAGTTCTCTCGTTTTCTCCTCCTCCTTGGTCACGGTGCACAATGTAAGATGACTTACTCACCTAGACGGAGGGATTAGAATTTAGCACCCCATTTAAGCACGTACTAGCTTTTTTAATAGTACTATATGCATAATTTGTCGACGAGCGCTCTCTATATGTACCACCTTTTTTATTTCAAGTTTTGCTCCATGGCGCAATCCATCGATACTACTACTATACAAAAGTGGAGTATACATTTTTTTAAAGGCTAGAGGGCGGGGCTGTCTAGCTTGGTCGGTTTCATGAGAGGCGAGGGCCTTTGTGATTTGACGACCCATTACTGTTGTCAAATCGAATAGTACTGCATCGCCCGCTACACGCCCGGCTGAACACGCCTCCATCAAACCACTCCGTTAACCCCGCATGCAAACTGAGAATCCTACTCTGGCCACAAGTCCGTTCATGAGCGGGCCGGAATTAAATGCAACACCAGCCGAGCTCCTCCCGTCCACCCTCAGTTTAAACGAGGCCAGACGTCGGCCAAGCTCCTACCGTCCGCCGTCTATTTACATGAGGCCGCACAGACAACGGGCAAGAATCGCACCCCTCCACCGCTCCCCCATCTCCTCCTTCACCATTTTCTCCACTCTTCTGATGGCTTCCGAGGAGCCGTTCTCCGGCATATTACACGGCAGGGTGGCCTGCCGAGCACTCCGGATACGGGAGAGGCCGCTCGGTGCTTCACCAACCTCGCTTGGCCTGACGGAGCCAGTTGCCGCCCCAAGCAGGCGCATGGTTCAGCGAGTCGCCGCTCCAGTTCAGCTCGATGAGGAGTGGCGAGTTGCTCCACGCCGGCTCGGCGGCGAGCATGCCGGTACGGGCGCCGTCGTTGCCGCGTTGTACCGCACCGCCAGTGTCTGCGGTGGCCGCGCATCCCGTGTCTATGGGCGCGCCTCCCGTGCATGCGGTGGCGCCATGCAGGCAGAGACAGAAGCCGGGTGCATGGAGAGCGACGAGTCAGTGGCCAGCTTCTCCGTGTCCGCCGCCATCATCAAGGAGAAGTAGAAAGCGGGAGGCCTCCGCCACTTGGGACCCATGAAAGCCACCGTCGAGACAACGATTGCGCATTCAGGTGGTTTCTTTGCTGCTTCATCTCTTCCGAGGACATTCGTCGACCCCCCAAGTGTCTGACGGACATGAGGAAGACAAAAGGATCCGTGTGCGGCCATTTAGATTATGTACTCCCTCTCCAGCTGGCGAGAAATATTTGTTTTAAGAATGGATAAATTGTATGTATCTATAACTAAAATAAGTCTAGATACATCCATTTCTAGGACAAGTATTTCCTGACAGAGGGAGTATTAATTATAACAAGAGAGCTGGATTGGCACCACTTAGTTCATGTAAATGTAATGAAATCCATCATGTTTATATGAAGATCTAGCTTTTTTATATGAAATCCTTCATGCTTATATGAAATCAGTCCGTGTTTGCACGAATTTCATCTGGTTGGTTAGAGTTGTGAAAATGTATGCCGCTGGCGTTTGATGCCGTCCCCCACGGAAGGAAGCGGGAGGAAATTTGCCGGCTGACGTTGGAGATGCTCTTATGCTGGAAATAATAGAGTGACATCCAATCCATTTGAGTTAATTGCATGTATGATTGTCCCTCTATAAAAAGTTAATTGCATGTACAGTGTACACGTGACTTGCAGGGTGGCTACAGCTTCATACAGAAAGTTAAAAAGAAACAAGCCCATCCTTAATCTTGTATTCTAAGTACTCTGTGGGTTCGACTATTAGTACAGTAGCGAAAGAAGTAGTATATATTAAATAAGTAATATATAATATAAAAATCTAAAGTTAAAGACAAAATTCAAACTCATGTCATCACGTTGCGAGCATCCGGCGCTAACCAGTCCAGCACATTTTTGTTGTAGACCATGCTGGAGATATATCTCCATGTCTACTCTTATACTCCATCCGTTCCTAAATATTGTCTTTTTAAGATTTCAAATGGACTACCACATACGGATGTGTATGTAGACATGTTTTAGAGTGTAGATTCACTCATTTTGCTCCG
Organism: Triticum aestivum; assembly: GCF_018294505.1. Classification (NCBI taxonomy): domain Eukaryota; kingdom Viridiplantae; phylum Streptophyta; class Magnoliopsida; order Poales; family Poaceae; genus Triticum; species Triticum aestivum. The sequence continues at coordinate 137,117,618 of NC_057804.1, forward strand.
TATGTAGTCACTTGTTGAAATCTCTAAAAATACAAATACTCCCTTCGTCCGGAAATACTTGTCATCATAATGGATAAACGGAAATGTATCTAGACGTATTTTAGTTTTAGATACATCTCTTTTTATCCATTTTGATGACAAGTATTTTCGGACGGAGGGAGTATTTAGGAACGGAGGGAGTAGAAAATAGAGTTGGTGATGATGATGTGCGTGCCATCCTGCAATATAGGCCGTCGGATTTATATCTAACAGATAAGAAGGAAACTATGGCAATTTTGCAAAAATATACCCACACCCCTCTCCACGTTCGCAAATAAGGCCTTCCCTCGTTCATCCTTTTCTCTCACAAGATAAACTACTCATACAAATGCATCTTGATGTTCCGTGCAACGCACGGGCATCTAGCTAGTTTCTTTTAAAATAGTTACTGCGATAATTGGGTTGAAGTGATATATTTTATGTTTGCCCCGAATGATTTCAGATTCACTAGTAGTAACAAAGAAAAGGTTGCCTTGTTAATTACCAGAAAATAGGGTGAGAACTATCACATGAGGCTGGTAAAAACAAGGCACACTAGGTTCAGCGTCATCGTCACTACAGCTGTGCGCGCGCGAGAAGTCTACATATCGAGGGGGCTAGTGAGCGACGCACAGAGACACAATGTTTGAGAGAGAAACCAGTTGACAGATTATGATCAGATTGAGTTGTCATCCTTCTGTTGTCATTGTTCGGGTGGGGAGAGGGGGAGGGAGAGAAAGACATATCGAGAGTGTGCGCGGTAGGCACAGAGGAACAACTAGCGAGTGTGTGTGTATGTGGGTGTGTTTGAAAGAGGAGTAGATAGATTACTATCAAGATCGAGGTGCCACCCTACTCCTTCGGTGTCGGGTAGTGTGTGTGTGTGTGTGTGTGTGTGTGTGTTTGAGAGAGAAGCCAGTTGATAGATTAGTATCAAGATCGAGGTGTCACCCTACTCCTTCGGTGTTGGGAAGTGTGTGTGTGTGGGTGTGTGGGTGTGGGGGGGGGGTAGTGACACTCACATATCTCTACTCTTATAAAAACAGAGTTGGTGATGATGGTGTTCCTGCCATCCTGCAATATAGGCCATCCGATTTGTATCCGACGGATAGGAAGGAAACTATGGCAATTTTGCAAAAAATACCCACACCCCTCTCCGCATTTGCAAATAAGGCATTCCCTCGTTCATCCTTTTCTCCCACAAGATAAACTACTCATACAAATGCATCTTGATGTTCCATGCAACGCATGGGCATCTTGCTAGTAGGGAGATGGAGTTTGTGTGACACATATCTAGCTATATTAAGGGATAGGTAGATAGCATTTGTGCGAGGCATACTTAAAGCATCATGAAGATAAACAAACGGTGTGCTTGCAAGTGCCGGAAAAAATGAAGCGAGAAACAATGTGTGTGTGTGCGCGCACGCGCGCGCGCGCGTGTGTGTGTGTGTGTGTGTGTGTGTGTGTGTGTGAGAGAGAGAGAGAGAGTAAAATCTCAAAACAAAAGGTGCTCTGCTGGAATCCCATTGTATGTATTCATATGGTTCCGGAACTCGAGTTAACCTTAGGCATATGTGTGAGAGACATTATTATACTTTGAGACATTAGTGGCTGTGGGTGGGCGGAATTAAAGGGGTGTGCGTGTTAGACAGAGAGAGCGTGTGTGTTTTTGTGTGAGAGACTTGTAGGACGTGGTAGAAAGACGAATTCTAACCTTGACGGAGGGAGAGAAATACATGGAGTGCGCGTGTGTGATTTCGATAACCACAGGGAAATGAGATATGTATGCGTGTGAGAGAGATTGCACAATTCATTCACGTGTCACTATCTAGCGATCATGGACGTGCATCGCTTGAACATAAATCAATATCTACTTCGTATCATGGCCAACGGTACAATATCGATTCAACGCTATAAAGATTGGACACTCACATATCACATTTTGTTCTATTTAAATAAACCTTTTCAGTTGTGCATGCCAAAGTTACAGTGATATTTCTTCAAACAACCAATGTAGCTATCATGTACATGCACCATTGCTACTCTTGCATTCAAATTCATTAGTCTTGAATGATTTAAGGTTCTATTATGAAGTAATATATGTAATATTCATGTATGAATTCAACTGGTACGCAATTTATGAAATGGAGGCTATGTAATCATATGAGGTAACACTTTTTAGCGGATTACAATATCCATTTCTTTTTGTGCACCTCTACACTAACACGTCAATGCATTATGTTTAAAGTAAATAACCAATGTCACTAAATTATCTATTTACACGAGAAATACATAGGCTGAGCGTTTGATCCCTTTTTTGTGAACGCGCCACTACACTCGTACAATTGTCCGCGCCCATGTGAACGTCCAAGTTATCGGCGCATCATCCCGATTATTGTCTTTTTTTCTGGGGTGGACTTCACACCAGTTATTAACCGCTGACGCGTGCCTCGTGTACACAGTCTAGCATGACCTTCCCGCTAGCACGGTCCAAAATTAGTTGAAATTGGATACGAATGATCCCGCGGGCGGCAAAATCTCCCGCCTCCTTCTAAAATTTCTGCCACCTTAGTCTTTAGCACGCGAAATTTCCCTTTTGTCCTTGGTGCACGGAGACCAACAGTTACAATACCGCCCTCATCTACATAATAGGCCGGGGCTGCTTTGGTAACTTTTGGTTCCCCCCACTACACGGCACCCCCATTTCCTCTCCCCCTCCCGCAAAAACGACTAACTCCACATCACCAGAGCATCTTACATCATGTCGTTCGTACTTCATCGACCTTCCTCCCCTCCCCTCTCGAAACCCTAGACTGCTCATTCATTGGCGTACCATAGCCCATTCACGGCCAGCGGTGTCCACCTCGCTGGATCTGCTTCTGTGGCCGCATCTACCCCTCCCACCTCCCCTAGAAACAAGTAGACTGCTCATCCACCACTGTAGCACAACCCATTCAGTGCCGGCCTTGTCCACGGTGCCGGATCTGCTTCGCCGGTACGCTCGTCAACCGCCTCGCCTCTACAGCGGCTCATTCATACTCCCCATCGGAGACGCTTCATCCACACCCCCCGGAGCCGCCCCACCGATGCCCCCGTCGACGGCCTCTAATCCTCTTCGCCGAAACCTTCCTCAACCCTACCAGAGCCGCTTTGCCGACACCATCGTCAACCCTACCGGAGTAGCTTCGCCTATACCATTCTCAACCCTACCGGGGCCGCTTTGCCAACTCACAAGTCCACAGCCTCAGATCCACTTCCTTGCACCCTCATCCAACCAACCGAAGCAGCTTCTGACGCCCCGTCCATGGCCGAAGATTCGCATCGTCGATACCATCCTTAACCCAACCACCGGAGCAGCTTCTAACGCCCCTTCCATGGCCACAGATCCGCATCTTCAACACCATCCTTAACCCAACCACCGGAGCAGCTTCACCTACGCCCTCATCCACGGCCACAGATCCGCTTCGCCCACACCGTAGTCCACCCTTCCAGAGCCGCTCCACAAACACCCTACTCGACGGTTCTAGATCTCCTTATCAGACCCCGACAGCCAGCGCAACATCATCACCCTTGACGTTTCTAACCTGATTCCCACCATCTGGCAAGATGCCAAGCACCCGCCACAGCCTAGGTACTTGTCACCTTTAAACCCGTCCAGCATCACCTGCCCGATGTACTTCAAATATACTAATAGGTCGCTGTTACCTATTATGCAGCTGGCAAAAACTACAAGGATGATGTTTCTTTTGGATCTAACAGCTTGGCCAACCAAGATCCTGGACTAAGGCATTGCTATGATCTGGTAAGTGCGTCTCTCTCTCTTATATTGTTCTGTGCCTGCCAGCGTGCTTTGCTAGGATTTTCGACCAGTAATCCCTTTGTGCAGACAATGATTTCTACTACTGGCTGCTAAATTAGATATGTAGATGTCATACATGATACTACCTCGTACCTCCGTTCCTAAATATAAGTATTTGTAGAGATTCCACTATAGGCTACATACGGAGCAAAATGAATTAATCCACACTCGAAAATGCATCTATATACATCTGTATGTGGTCCATACTGGAATCTCTACAAAGACATATATTTAGGAACAGAGGAAGTACATTACACAAAATCGTAGGTGGCATGTAGGAATTCTAGTGCACTACATTAGGCTCCCTTAGAGTGTCTGCTAGTCCAGCACACAGAGTCATGGCTAGTTTATGCTACGCACACAATCATTAATTGGTGGTTTAAATATGCTCAAGGGATATGCAATGTATTATCATGTAGAGATGTCTGAAATTAGCCGTGTCAACTTGCAGATAGGGTTACACAATGAAAAAGTACAAGATTTATGTGGCAATTTCATGGAACATCGCAAAAAAAGGAGAGGCGGCGGTGAGCCTATACAGTGTGCTATGGTACGTCACTCCTCCATTGCAATCATCATAATATGTTATTTGTTTGTCAGTTCTATTGGCCAAGTTTCTTAGGGACAGTTATTATGAGTTATCCTAAGAAAACAAGCACATGTGAATATAAGCTCCATGTAATAAGCCAACCAGTTCTTTTCATTGCGTTTTCAGCTTATCTTTGGTATGATCAGTGAAAAGTCTAGATTGCATTATATTTTTTCATTTTGCTGCCCATACCAAAATTAATTTGACTTGCAAACATCACAAATTGAACCCAGTGCGGTAATTAATATGATAGGAAAACAGACGATCACTATTTGCTCAAAATGCAAATACAAAGATACCATCTACTTGGCATAGTCTACTTTGGTCAATGTTTTCCATAAAGATCCCATAGCTTATAATAGGTGCTACGCCACCTTATTTTTGGGCCAGGCCCATGTAATTTCGAAATACTTACGTATAGGTTGTTTTTAGAGTCCATATGTGTGGGGAAACAAGAGTTAGGGTTGGTTTCGGACCCTCCTCCAAGGGTCACGAAATTCCCCCTCTTCCTCTATATATACATCCCTTAGGGCATCGTTTAGACTTTGGGATTTGTTTTGTTAAAAGTTAGCCATTCAACTTCGTGTACTACATTTGTGTCCAACGACCAGACCAAGATCGCTTTCGGATCCCCACCTTTATCAATACTTCATCTATATTCACAATATTCAGATTGCATTATCGTATTCTTGCTTGTTCTTTGATTGCATGCAGGAATAGACCTTCATGTCAGGCTGATTGTGCTTCCAGCATCATCAGTAACCTCAGGAGATTGGTTTAGCAATTCTTAAGGCGTAACGTCACGCACATTTGTAGTCAGGTCGTCAAAGTCGGCCCCACGAAATCGATAGTTATCATCTCATCGAAAGATCGGGACCCTCACCTATATCAGTTATGGAATGACTAGTGCTACTTGTTAGCTGTGTTGGGATTTTCTCAAAGAGGAGAGGATGAAGCAGTACAAAAACGATAAGTATTTCCCTCAGTTAAGAACCAAGGTTAACAAACCAGTAGGAGAACCACGCAGAACCTCGTTAATAGTACCTGCGCACATCAAAGCAAATACTTGCACCCAATGCGATCAAGGGGGTTATCAATTGCTACCTCTTGAGCACTGCGTTGGTTTTCCCTTGAAAGGGAAAGGGTGATGCAGCAAAGTAGCATAAATATTTCCCTCAGTTTTTTAGAACAAAGGTATCAATCCAGTAGGAGGCTCCACAGAAGTCCCTCGTATCTAAACAAACAAGAACCTCGCAACCAACGCGATAAAGGGGTTGTCAATCCCTTCACGGTAACTTGCGAAAATGAGATCTGATAGAGATAATATGATAAGATAAATATTTTTTGGTATTTTTATGATATAGATGGAAAAGTAAAGATGCAAAGAAAAGTAGATGGGAAACTTATATGATAAAAGATAGACCCGGGGGCCATAGGTTTCACTAGTGGCTTCTCTCAAGATATCATAAGTATTACGGTGGGTGAACAAATTACTGTCGAGCAATTGATAGAAAAGTGCATAGTTATGAGAATATCTAGGCATGATCATGTATATAGGCATAACGTCCGTGATAAGTAGATTAGAGCGATTCTGCATCTACTACTATTACTCCACACATCGACCGACTCCTGCCTGTATCTAGAGTATTAAGTAGATAAGAACAGAGTAACGCATTAAGCAAGATGACATGATGTAGAGGGATAAACTCAAGCAATATGATATAAACCCCATCTTTTTATCCTCGATGGCAACAATACAATACGGGCCTTGATGCCCCTGCTGTCACTGGGAAAGGACATCGCAAGATTGAACCCAAAGCTAAGCACTTCTCCCATTGCAAGAAAGATCAATCTAGTAGGCCAAACCAAACTGATAATTCGAAGAGACTTGCAAAGATAACCAATCATACATAAAAGAATTCAGAGGAGATTCAAATATTTCGCATAGATAAACTTGATCATAAACCCACAATTCATCGGATCTCGACAAACACACCGCAAAAAGAGTTACGTCGAATAGATCTCCAAGAAGATTGAGGAGAACTTTATATTGAGATTCAAAGAGAGAGAAGAAGCCATCTAGCTAATAACTATGGACCTGAAGGTCTGTGGTAAACTACTCACAACCCATCGGAGAGGCCTTGGAGATGATGTAGAGGCCCTCCATGATCGATTCCCCCTCTGGCGGAGCACCGGCGAAGGCTCCAAGATGGGATCTCGCGGATACAGAAGGTTGCAGCGGTGGAATTAGGTTTTCATGGTGCTCCTGGATGTTCTCGGGGTACGTGGATATATATAGGAGGAAGAAGTAGGTCGGTGGAGCCACGAGGGGCCCACGAGGGTGGGAGGCGCGCCCACCCCCTTAGGGCGCGCCGGTCACCCTCGTGGCCGCCTCGTTCGCTGCTTGACGTCCACTCCAAGTCTCCTGGTTTGCATTTGTTCCAAAAGATCGCTCCCGAAGGTTTCATTCCGTTTGGACTCCGTTTGATATTCCTTTTCTTCGAAACACTGAAATAGGCAAAAAAACAGCAATTCGAGCTGGGCCTCCGGTTAGTAGGTTAGTCCCAAACATGATATAAAAGTGTAAAGTACAACCCATAAACATTCAAAACGGGTAATATAATAGCATGGAATAATAAAAAATTATTGATACGTTGGAGACGTATCAAGCATCCCCAAGCTTAATTCCTGCTCGTCCTCGAGTAGGTAAATGATAAAAACAATTTTTTTTGATGTGGAATGCTACCTAGCATATTTCTCAATGTAATTTTCTTTATTGTGGCATGAATGTTCAGATCCAAATGATTCAAAATAAAAGTTCATATTGACATAAGAAATAGTAATACTTCAAGCATACTAACTAAGAAATCATGTCTTCTTAAAATAACATGGCTAAAGAAAGTTCATCCCTATAAAATCATATAGTTAGGCTATGCTTCATTTTCATCACATAAAATACTCCTATCATACACAACCCCGGTTTTAGCCAAGCAATTGGTTCATACTTTTTAACGCGCTTCAGCTTTTTTCAACTCTCACGCAATACATGAGCGTGAGCCATGGATATAGCACTATGGATGGAATAGAACATGATGATGGATGTTGTGTGGAGGAGACAAAAAGAGGAGAAAGACTCACATTGACGAGGCTAATCAATGGGCTATGGAGATGCCCATTAATTGATGTCAACATGAAGAGTAAGGATTGCCATGCAACAGATGCACTAGAGCTATAAATATATGAAAGCTTAACAAAAGAAACTAAGTGTGTGTGCATCCAACTTGCTTGCTCACGAAGACCTAGGGCATTTTGAGGAAGCCTATCGTTGGAATATACAAGCCAAGTTCTATAATGAAAAATTCCCACTAGTGTATGAAAATGACAACATAAGAGACTCTCTATATGAAGAACATGGTGCTACTTTGAAGCACAAGTGTGGAAAAGGATAGTAACATTGTCCCCCCCCCCCTTTTTTTCCTTTTTTGGGCCTTTTTTGGCCTTTCTTTTTTTTATTTTTAGCCTTTATTTTTTTATAAGGGAAAATGCTCTAATAATGATGATCGTCACACTTCTATTTATTTACAACTCATGAATTACAACTCAAAACTAGAACAAGATATGACTCTATATGAATGCCTCCGACGGTGTACCGGATGGGCAATGAATCAAGAGTGACATGTATGAAAAATTATGCAAGGTGGCTTTGCCACAAATACGATGTCAACTACATGATCATGCAAGGCAATATGACAATGATGATGCGTGTCATGATAAACGGAACGGTGGAAAGTTGCATGGCAATATATCTCGGAATGGCTATGGAAATGCCATAATAGGTAGGTATGATGGCTCTTTTGAGGAAGATATAAGGAGGTTTATGTGTGATAGAGTGTATCGTATCACCGGGTTTGGATGCACCGGTGAAGTTTGCACCAACTCTCAAGATGAGAAAGGGCAATGCACGGTACTGAAGAGGCTAGCAATGATGGAAAGGTAAGAGTGCGTATGATCCATGGACTTGCATTAGTCATAAAGAACTCATATACTTATTGCAAAAGTTTTATTAGCCCTCGAAGCAAAGTACTACTACGCATGCTCCTAGTGGGGAGGTTGATAGGAGTTAACCATCGCGCGCCCCCGACCTCCACACATAAGGAAGGTAATCAAAAGAGCACACCATGAAACAAATTTGTTACACAACTTTTACCATACGTGCATGCTACGGGACTTGCCAACTTCAACACAAGTATTCTTCAAATTCACAATTAACCAACTAGCATGACTCTAATATTACAGCATCTATATCTCAAAACAATTATCAAGCATCAAATAGATCATAGCATCCAATTGACCTCCTATGATAATTTTTATTATACCCAACTTGGATGCTCATCATTCTAGGATCAATTTTATAACCATAGCAAATACCATGCTGTTCTAAAAGACCATTAATATAATATAAGTGAAGCATTAGAGATCAACAATTTCTACAAAATCAAACCACCGTCGTGTTCTAAAGAGTATAAGTGAAGCACTAGAGCAAAACTATCTTGCTCAAAAGATATAAGTGAAGCATCATGTGTCTCACACTTCAATTCGATGTGATGGGTGAATCGGACTCGTCCGAGCCTCCTCATATCTGTTTTAGATATGGTCTAAATATGAGGGGTGTCGGTCAGCCCTGACATATAGGATCAATACAAGGGGTGCGGGCGAGCCGAATTTTTGAGATCGAACAAGGACCGTCTACGACGTGGCACGAACGTGCCATACGTGTTCCATTTTCTTTGATCTCCCGACGATGGCTCCGTGGATCGTGATCTGGAATATATAGACTTGGTGGCAGCTCGACAACTTCCAAGGCATCATGGTCAACTTGAGCTCTAGCTAGCTAGCGACGACACACAAGTCTGACTTGGGGAGCAATTACTGCACACGGCAGGAACTGTGTGCCCAACAGTCGTACAAGAAACCAAAAACCCCGCGGACAGGTTTCGTGAACTTCGCCAAACATTGCATTAGCAAATGCGGTTCCCATCGATCACATGCGCTCCTCTCTCTTATCCAAACTTAATCGTCAGAAACGGTACGTACCGGCCGAATAAGCTCGTCAATAGTCAAAGGATGGATGGGCTGCACAACGTGTCATCACGTGCGATGGATAACGCGTTCACTCCTCCCCAATAGCAGTTCCAGTTCTCAACTTTCAAACAAGCAGTTCAAGTTCGTCGTCCGCAACGCCACGGACGCGCTATAAAAGGCAACACGGCGAGGGCGCCATTCCTGCGAGTTCAGTCTTACCAAGCAGCAAAAGAGGGCGCAGTAGCTGGTCTCTCTAACGACAAAGCTTGTGCCCGCGGCAACGATGGCGGCTTGGGGAAGAGGCAATGCAGCGGGCAGTAAGGCGATTGTCGCCGGCGCCGCGTTCCTGTGCGTGGCCGCGATGCTCCTGGCGGCCACCCCCGCGGCCGAGGCGGGGGCGACAACGTACCTTGTCGGCAACGCCGCCGGGTGGACGCGCAACGTCGACTACGGCGGGTGGCTGGCCGGCAAGACCTTCCGCGCCGGCGACGTGCTCGGTACGTACCTCTCTCTGCAATGCACGTGCGAGTATAGCCTTGGACAACTTATCCCGATCTGACCATGCCGCGTGCGTATGTATGCATGCGCAGTGTTCAAGTACAACAGCACGTTCCACGACGTGGCGTGGGTGAGCAAGGGCGGGTACAAGAAGTGCATCGTGTCGCCCAAGGGGTACGCCCCGGTGTACCGCAACGGCTACGACGCGGTGGCGCTGCCCAGGGGCACGCACTACTTCATCTGCGGCGTGCCGGGACACTGCAGCGCCGGCATGAAGCTCGCCGTCACCGTCTACTGATCATTCGATCGTCGCCCACCTCCGGACTGCATCGAGTGGCGTTGACCTTGACGTCCTACGTCGCGCTGGCGTGTGTAATTTGTGTGTGCTTGCATTGCGATTTGTGAGTTTGGCGTATGCATCACATGGAATGAGTAAACCTGGTGTTTTCTCTCGTAATACGCCGATGCTTAAACTTCTCTCGCGTGAGCTTGTCGTCTTTCAAATTTCCAAAGATACTAAGCTCACTTAAAAGGAAGCTCTTTGGTGCATCCATGATCGTACCACACCCGGTTTTCTCCTCCGGAACATGCGCGTGGTGATTAGTATTTTGGTCGCCATTTCTTTATACAAACTCCAATTTAGGCATTGTTTGTATGAAGAAACGACGACCAAAATACTTAGATCTAAAGTTTTTATGTACCTTCTCCGATTTGAACCAAAATACAAGTTTTTATGTGCCTTCTCAAAATTAAATTTGATATGAAAACAAATACTTGGATCCTCCTACTTAATTACTTATCAATTTATTTTTATTTTTTTGTTTCTGTTTTTTTTTCTCCTAAAAGATGAGTACTCGCATACTTATATTCATAGGATAGTTAGAGAGGCTTCCACACCTTTAGTGATTGACTACTTAGTAGTGGGAGAGCGGTCCTATAAAATATTATTTGGGGTTCGACCAAGCAAGGAGTGAGGAGCTCTCAATATTTTTGGTGCCCCGTGCGTCCCTTTGAAATGTAATATTTCAACCAGTCCTTCCATTTTCTCCCACAATATTGAACAAGATTAGTTGTTCATGACATACTAGTCGTTTACTATTTTACTTGTTACAATGAAAACAAAGCGTGCTCAATGCTTATGCGAGAAAACAAAATTGGTCAAGTTGAGTCCTAACTTTGAAACAAAGTATGATGTGACCCATACTTTATGACTTGAGAGTTCCACCTATACTTTCTACTTAGCTAGAATATTTTTGGCTAATCTCTATACTCACTTTTTTAAGCTAACCTAACCAAAAATAGTCTAGCATGTACGATTGAATACCTACACTTAACAATCAACACTAGTGGTGTGGACGACCCTACAATGATCTAAAGTAACAAGTATAGTAGAACTCACCCCAACTCATACATCTAATAGGTAACCTCTATTATTCCTCATTTTTTTTATAGAGAGACCATGACAATGGGAGATAATCACAAGACTTTTCCCGAGCTAGGTGAAAAATTGAACAAAGTACATAAAAACATTGACCGGACACTGTGGGGCTAAGAGCAAGTGATTCCCCTATACAAATACAAAACTATCACACCTAAGAAAGAATGTCAAATAACCACATGATTGCATAATAACTATGAGATAAAGATCATTGCGCAAGACTCTACACATGCAAAAGTAACTTCCCCCAAGCTTAAAACTTTGCGAGAACTAAGCTCAAGAAAATTATGAAATGAAAAGACAAAATGCGGTTTATTAAAGGAGAGTATGTGAAGTGGTTTACCTCCCCAATCCTAAAATTAAGCGACAGTAATAAACTTTTACCGTTGAGGTACAAATGACCTCTCCTTTAATGGACATGTACCATTGCTTCAACGAAATTTTGTTGATGTGGCCCAGTGGTTGCCTTTCGATAGAACCTGCTAAAAATGTTTTATTCTCTTGGAAGTTTTCCATTTTTTATAGCACAAAGGGTTAGATCACAAGTGAGTAAAACAGTCTCATAAAGGCAGGTTCACCCGCCTAACCAGCACAATTAAGTTGATAAAGTAAGTCTACGAGGATATACTCTCCTAGGTTGTATGTGAAGTGCAAGTGAGAGAAGATATATGAAACACAAGTGTGCAGCCTCCTACGCGCTTAAATAAAAGCGAGATCCCATTTAAGGCGAGAATCTCACTACTAAAACTTTTATTGAGCAATGTTCAAACTGGAAGGCAGTATCGGGTGCTTGCTGTTGAAAATTGTAGAACTGAAGCAGCGTGCGGTTTTTTATACGGTCCTCGCACTAGGTCCAAGCCTATGTGAAAATAACACATGAAATAAAGGAAGTGATTTAGTATACGAAATAAAGTTCCTATACCTAACCAAGCAAAGAGAATAAAAGAAAACATAAAGTACTACAGAGGATTATAGGCTAGAGAGCTTGGAAGGTAAATACTGAACATTAGAATGCAAATGAACGGTTAAAAAGTAACCCACTGATCTTGGCTCGTCAGAATTAACAAAATGATGGGGTTTTGACATTGCTATGAGCGTGGGTACGAGCATCGGCTGGCTACACACTGTCGGCGTTCTGGATACGGGGGTACCCAGACTTGCCTGCATGCGGCCCACTGCGCGGCTTCATCGACGGCCTCGTACGACCCAGCTTCATCAACGACAGCTCAAGACCCTCGCTAGGCGGACGACGCCAAGACCCCCAAGGGGATCGGCCTCCTCAGGCTGACTCCCGAGGGGCGGAGAGTTCTATGCAAGGTGCACCTCACGAGGCTCAGCTGACGTGAGCCATGACGACCAAGGCCAGGCGGGCGCCAGGTGGGCACAGAGTACTAGTTTCCCCTTTGGTGCAAAGGAGGCAAGCGGCAGGCGCGGAGTCCCGAGAAATCAGTCAAATGTTTCCATTCTGGTGCAACAAAACCAAAACCGCCAGGACGGCAGGACAGAGGTCATCACTGAGCCCACCGCAGCGTCACCACCAGAGGCTTTTTTGCAGGCGAAGACCACTTTAGTCAGGATAGAATGTACTTCCCGTCCCCCTTCAAATCTGGCCGTTGTGGTATCCCTTCCCGCCAATGTTTGGGAAGAGGACCAAGGCCACTATAAATAGGACTTAGCCACCATCATAGGGGATAAGCTCATCCTCACCCAACCACCTCACCAGCTCTCTTGAGCTCAAGAACACCTCATCTGCTGAGGCCAGTTCATCCACTATACTGGTTCATCCTCAGCCCTTCGAGGCAACCCACCAAAACGCTGGAGTAGGGTATTACACCGCAAGGTGGCCCAGACCAGGATAAACTGTTGTGTCTCTCTGTCCCTTTGAGCTCGACGCGCTAGGCTTTGAGAAATCGCGAGTAGGCAGGCTGGATAGGTTGAGATCTCCGCACGCACCCTAGAGTTCGAACCTATCAAGGGTTTGCGGAACCCGACATCTGACATTTGGCGCGCCAAGTAGGGGTGCGTAGGGGATCCGCTGCTCCGTCCGTCACATCATGCCGCCGGCTTCAATGGCGGGCACTCCTTCGTTGACTCGCCCGTTGCAACGGGTGGAGTGGACATCTAAGTTCAAGCAAGAGATGCCGCCACGCTACGAAGGCGCGGCGGACCCGAATGGCTTCCTCCAGGCGTACGAGGAGGCAGTCTGGGCGGCCGGCGGAGACGACAAGGTGAAGGCCAACTGGCTCCCCATGGCCCTCGTAGGCGCACCGCGCGCTTGGTTGCTCAACCTGCCGGAGTCCTCTGTGGCCTCTTGGGAGGAGCTGTGCGCCCTCTTCATAACGCACTTCGCGGCGCCGGCGCCTCCTATCATCGTAGCTCTCCTAGGTGGCTCGCAGGCACCACCCTCCGACCGGCACATGAAGCAGTTCTACCGCCAAGCGAGCGCCGCCCTGGTGAGCTCGGGGGCTCCTCCGGGTTGGGCGGCGCCTAAGGACGATCTCGCCTTCGGCCCAAAAGATCATCCAGGGAGCAAGGCGGGAGCAGGCGCGCTCCCGATACTCTGGACCCCCAGCACAACGTGGCAGTTACCAAGACCCTCATCGACGATGGATCCGGCCTCAACGTGCTCTCCGCGGAGGCATTCAGCCTACTGCACGTGCCCCCCGACAGGCTCCGCCCCACCAAGCCCTTCTTCGGGGTCGGTAGTAGCTTCACCAGCCCCCTGGGGCAGATCCGTCTCCCAGTCACCTTCAGGACCCGCAACAACTACCGCACCGAGCTCATCGACTTCTACATCACCCGAATCGACCTGCCATACAACGCCATCATTGGGTACCTCGCCCTGGCCAAATTCATGGAGGCAACTCATCCAGCCTACAACCTCATGAAGATGCCAGGTAGCAATTGTGTCCTCACGGTGGCAGGGGACACCAAGGATGCGCTGCAGGCTCTCAAGCTCACCTTCAGGTCTGCGGCGTCCGCGCTGCCTGGCGAGAAAGGGGGTCATGAGGCCCCAGGGGCAGCACCGACCAAGAAGAAGCAGTTGTTCTCCCAAGACCGAGACAAGACAAAGCAAGTACCGGTTGATGAAGATGGGGCGTCGAGCGCCACCTTCACCATAGGAGCTGGCCTCCCTCAAGACCAAGAGAAAGCGTTGGTCCGCTTCTTGCGCGCCAACAAGGAGGTGTTTGCATGGGAGCCCAAGGACCTGGTTGGGGTTCCAAGGGGAATAATCGAGCATCACCTACAGGTATGCCCAAATGTGCGCCCAGTGAAGCAGAAGGCCCGCAGACAGTCCACCGAGAAGCAGACATTCATTGTACAAGAAACCCGCAAGCTGCAGGATGCTGGGGTCATCAGGGAGGTACGGTATCCGGAATGGCTAGCAAATTCAGTCGTCGTCCCCAAGAAAGGAGGGAAGAAACGCATGTGCGTTGACTTCACCAACCCCAACAAGGCTTGCCCGCAGGATCCCTTCCCGCTTCCTCGCATCGACCAGATTGTTGACTCCACCATCGAGTGTGGCCTGTTATGCTTTTTGGATGCTTTCTCGGGCTACCACCAGATCAAGATGGCAGTGCAAGATGTGGAGAAGACGGCGTTCCTGACCCCCTACGGGGTGTACTGCTACACCTGCATGCCTTTCGGGCTGCGCAATGCCGGGGCTACCTTCCAGTGACTTATGCACATCGCCCTGGGTAGGTAGCTCGGGAGAAACGCTGAGGCCTATGTCGATGACATAGTGGTGAAGTCTCGGGAGGCAAATACCCTGATTGAGGATCTAGAGGAGACATTTGCCAGCTTACGCAAGGTGGACCTATGGCTCAATCTCATGAAGTGCGTGTTCGGAGTTCCTTCAGGCAAGCTGCTGGGTTTTCTAGTATCGCACACACTACAAAAAAAGACACATCCGTGACATTTTGGGCCGAACGAATTTTTTTCTGTCATACTTATGACACTTCGATGACGATAATTGTGACAAAATCCGGTATCATCATAGTGTAGGACCTTGAGAAGAGGTGTCTAGAGGGGGGGTGATTAGACACTAAGTACCAAAGTTGCAGTTTTTAAGTTTCTTTAAATTTGAGTGGAGTTTAGGCACAAGTTTAACATTCACAACACATAGCAAGCAAGCATGCAAAGAGTATATGAGCAGCGGAAAGTAAAGCATGCAACTTGCAAGAATGTAAAGGGAAGGGTTTGGAGGATTCAAACGCAATTGGAGACACGGATGTTTTTGGCATGGTTCCGATAGGTGGTGCTATCGTACATCCACGTTGATGGAGACTTCAACCCACGAAGGGTAACGGTTGCGCGAGTCCATGGAGGGCTCCACCCACGAAGGGTCCACGAAGAAGCAACCTTGTCTATCCCACCATGGCCGTCGCCCATGAAGGACTTGCCTCACTAGCGGCAGATCTTCATGAAGTAGGCGATCTCCTTGCCCTTACAAACTCCTTGGTTCAACTCCACAATCTTGTCGGAGGCTCCCAAGTGACACCTAGCCAATCTAGGAGACACCACTCTCCAAGAAGTAACAAATGGTGCGTTGATGATGAACTCCTTGCTCTTGTGCTTCAAATGATAGTCTCCCCAACACTCAACTCTCTCTCATAGGATTTGGATCTGGTGGAAAGAGGGTTTGAGTGGAAAGCAACTTGGGGAAGGCTAGAGATCAAGATTCATATGGTAGGAATGGAATATCTTGGTCTCAACACATGAGTAGGTAGTTCTCTCTCAGAAATAGGATGCTGGAAGTGTAGGTTCAGTCTGATGGCTCTCTCCACGAATGAAGAGGAGGCGGAGGGGTATATATAGCCTCCACACAAAATCTAACCATTACACACAATCTACCAAACTCGGTGGGACCGAATCGTTAAACTCGGTCAGACCGATTTAGCAAATAATGTGACCGTTAGGGTTTTCGGTGGGACCGAAATGCAACTCGGTGGGACCGATTCGGTTAGGGTTAGGGCATAACGTAATCTCGGTAAGACTGATTACACAAACTCGGTGAGACCGATTTTGCTAATTAGCTAACCAGAGAGTTGGTCAGGCAAACTCGGTTGGACCAATTATCAAACTTGGTGGGACCGATTTTGATAATGAGTCAACCAAAAAGTTTGCATTGTAATCTCCGTAGTACCGATTGCTCAAACTCGGTGAGACTGATTTTGATAATGGACATACACAGAGAGATTACAATCCCATCTCGGTGAGACTGAGATCCCTATCGGTGAGACCGATTTGCCTAGGCTCCCCCTACATGTATGCAATTATGTGGATATGAAAATGGAAGCGTGTGATAGCATAACCATGATAGAGCAGGCAATGTGTTACATGTATCTTGGCTATATGCATCAGAGCAAAAAGTATTAAAGAGAATACCTTCATGCCCATGAGTCCTTCTTGCAAACAGTATGTACATCAGCAAGAATTCCTCATACACATGATTGTGATGCATATACTTACCTTGTAGTCTTGAGTTGGCTTAGGATGAAATGAACCTGTATAGACAAGGTTAGATAACACAGATACATCTACTAGCCAGAGCAAACAGAAGAAATCACAAGAATACCAAGACTGGGATGACATGTAGAGAGTGAGTACTAAGTACCACATTGGATTAGACATGTCCCCAAGAGTAAAGATATGCAATGAATTTAAATGATTTCTTTTCCTTAGATATCTTGCTCCCCCTGAATCTAACATGGGATACTGGGAGAAGATAGGGAACAGAAAATCAGAGCTGAAGGATATAAATGAACAGAGCTAATGCAAACTAATGCAAATAAGCACATATGAACATGTCTTTCCCCTCAAGAAGACATGTGGCATCTCTCCTCTTGAACACCAAGCATCTGGGATCCTTGATAAATACTTTCTACTTAAGTATCCTCTCCCCCTGGAGATCTCTCTCTCTCTCTCTCTCTTCCTGAAGGATCTCTCTCCCCCTATGAGATGTGATCTTTCTCTAAATGATAGGCTTTGATGTGATCTCTCTCTCCCTCTTTGACATCAATTTCCAAGAAGGGCTTGATAAAGATGTAATCTCTCTCTCTCCCTCTGGAATTTTTTCGTGAATGGGTTTGATCCTTGAGTCACAACATAAAGCAAAGATTAAAAATGTGATGCTTGTAGAGGACAAGATTCATTGAGTGGAGCTGGATCAGAAGAAACACAAAATAAGTGGCAAACTGTTTTTCCTGTTGTGAAATCGGTGGCACCGAGTGGTATGCTTAGGTGGTACCAAAAAATTTCAGTTGGACCGAAAATAACAAATCGGTGTAACCGAGTTCATCGCAGTGAAAACACTTGTCACCTCAGCTCACTAGACTAATAAGATCTCACAAAGATTTGCAAGGAATTTACTAAATGATATGCAATGAATTGGATGCAGAAAATGCAGAGCAAACAGAATAAAATCTAGATGAAGTTTTTTTTTGAAAGGGGAAACAAATATGCATGAGACAAATGCAAGAACACAGAAGAAAACACAAGGGGACTTCATCTAGAGATGGTCGACGATGAAGTCACCTATGTTAGAGTATATTGACTTAGGAGTCAAGTGAGATCACTTGATCATAGGTCATACTCATCGTTTAAGCTCAAAATGGGGTTGCCATTTTTCGTTTAAGCATCTTGATGTATTCACATCTTGTCGAGTTGCTTTAGCTCATGACTTGGAGTAAAGCTTCTCTAAGATGGAATAACATACCTTGGTTAGTGGTGTTGTCCATGTAGTTGAACTTGCGTGGGTTGCTCAAGGTTGATGTAGCTCATCAAGAATTTGCAGCACCACTTGGAATTTGAGTCCATCTACCTACATGGGTTAGTTCTTGCAAGGAAGAGCACTTGTGTATCCAAAAATGACAATCATGAAACTCAACATAGAATTTATCAAAGGATATGTTTGAATGGTTTCGTGCTTCCTTGTCTTTAGCCACCTTTGTATAGAGACTTGGTGATGTAGAGATTTCTCAAGATGTGAGTAGGTTACAATCTCATGGAGTTTGATTCAACCAAGTACCTACATGGGTTAGATAACATGCAAGATACAAATATATCCAAGACATAAGATTTTCATCATAAGAAAAATATCAAGGATTAGTCATAAGCTCAAGTCATGCATGTATCAAATGGAGTTTCTACTCCAAGTTTGAAGCATCAATGATGTTCAATTCTCCTCTTAACCTGCAAAACACTTTCTCATCAAGAGGTTTAGTGAATATATCTGCTAATTGCTTTTCGGTGCGAACATGCTTAAGATCAATGTCACCCTTAGCAACATGATCTCGAATGAAATGATGACGAACTTCAATATGCTTAGTTCGAGAATGTTGCACAGGATTATGACCAATTTTGATAGCACTTTCATTATCACAAAGCAATGGAACATGTCTCACATATATCCCATAATCTTTAAGAGTTTGGGTCATCCAAAGTAATTGAGCACAACATGAACCAGCGGCAATATATTCAGCTTCGGCGGTGGATAAGGATACCGAGTTTTGTTTCTTGGAGGACCAAGACACAAGAGATCTACCAAGAAACTGACAAGTACCCGAAGTGGACTTTCTATCAACCTTGTCTCCGGCATAGTCCGACTCGGAATAACCAACAAGATCGAAAGAGGCCCTCTTAGGATACCAAATGCCAAAATTTGGTGTATGGATTAAGTATCTCACTATCCTTTTCACGGCCTTAAGATGACATTCTTTAGGAGCAGCTTGATATCGTGCACACATGCACACACTTAGCATAATATCGGGACGTGAAGCGCATATATATAACAATGAACCAATCATAGAACGATAAACCTTTTGATCAACCGGTTCACCATCTTTGGTCAAATCAAGATGTCCACTAGTAGGCATGGGTGTAGACATACCTTTGCATTCTTGCATATTGAACTTCTTGAATAAGTCCTTAGTGTACTTCGTTTGAGAGACAAAAGTACCTTCCTTAGTTTGCTTGATTTGCAACCCAAGAAAGAATTTGAGTTCACTCATCACAGACATCTCAAACTTCTCCGACATTAGCTTCCCAAACTTTTCACTAAAATGAGGGTTAGTTGAACCAAATATAATATCATCAACATAAATTTGGCACACAAAGAGTTCACCATTAACCCTTTTAGTAAAAAGAGTAGAATCAATTTTCCCAATTTCAAAGCCTTTTTCAATTAGGAGCTTGGTCAAGCATTTATACCATGCTCTAGGAGCTTGTTTAAGTCCATAAAGAGCTTTGTGAAGTTTGTAAACATGATTGGGTTTCTTAGGATTGACAAAGCCGGGAGGTTGTTTAACATAAACTTCCTCCTCTATTTCACCATTTAGAAAAGCACTTTTAATGTCCATTTCGTACAAGGTGATATCATGGTGATTAGCATAGGCAAGTAAGGTGTGAATGGACTCAAGTCTAGCAACGGGGGCGTAAGTCTCACCATAGTCCATACCTTCGACTTGTGTGTAGCCTTGGGCGACGAGACATGCTTTGTTGCGAACTACTTGTCCATCTTCATCTTGCTTCTTGCGAAACACCCATTTGGTACCGATGATGTTGTGGTTGTTGTCGGGCTTCTCAACCAATGTCCAAACTTGGTTCCTCTCAAAGTTGTGTAGCTCTTCATGCATAGCATTTATCCAATCCGAATCTTCCAATGCTTCTTCGACCTTCATAGGTTCAATGCTAGAGATGAAAGAATAGTTTTCACAAAAGTTAGCTAAACGAGTTTTAGAGCGAGTGATTCTCCCGGTTTGAATATCATTTTAGATTTTCTCTATGGGATGGTCTTTAGCAATTCTTGCTCGAACTCGTGAAAGCTTTTGCTTGGATCTTCGTTGAACATCTTCTTCATCTTGTTCTTCTTCTTGGTCTTCTTCATTGTTGGCGTTGTCGTTCTCTTGTCGTGGTGGAGAAGGAGGTTGTTGACGTTCATCTTGATGCACTTCCTCGTTTCCTTCATCTTGGTGTGTCCCACTTGTGGATGCTTCCGTATCAACTCTTGGTTCACCTTGTCGTGAAGTAGAAGCTTCCACTTGGACAGACGAGGTACTCTCCTTCACCTCTGTTGGACGAACCTTGCCAATAGACAAGTCTTGGATTGCTTCTGAAGGATCTTTGTCTCCTACATCAATTGGCAATTGCTCTACTTGCGAGCCGTTAGATTCATCAAATTTCACATCTACCGTCTCTTCAACCTTTCGGGTGAAATTGTTGTAGACACGGTAAGTGTGAGAGTTTGAGCCATAACCTAGTAGGAAACCTTCATGAGACTTAGGAGCAAATTTAGAACGACGATGCTTATCAAGAATGTAGCACTTTGAGCCGAATACTCGAAAGTATCCAACTTGGGGTTTGTTACCGGTGAGTAGCTCGTATGCCGTCTTGCCGAGTAGCTTGTGAAGATACAAGCGATTTGTTGCATGACAAGCTGTCTCAACCGCTTCTGCCCAAAAGTGCTTCGGCGTCTTGTACTCATCAAGCATCGTTCTCGCCATTTCGATGAGCGTACGGTTTTTCCCCTCAACAACTCCATTTTGTTGAGGTGTGTACGTAGCCGAGAACTCATGTGAAATCCCTTCTTCGTCAAGAAAGGTGTCCACATTTGCGTTCTTGAACTCCGTTCCATTGTCGCTGCGAACCTTCTTGATCTTCACTTCAAATTGGTTTTGGGCCTTCCTAGTGAACTTTTTGAAGATCTTCTGAACCTGCGATTTATCATCAAGAAAGAACACCCATGTAAATCTGGAAAAATCATCAACTATAACTAGACCAAAAGAATTTCCACCGAGACTCTTGTAAGAGTTGGGACCAAAGAGATCCATGTGAAGTAGCTCAAGTGGCCTCTTCATGGTCATGATGTTCTTCACGGGATGCCTTCCTCCAACCTGTTTACCTTCTTGACAAGCACTGCAAAGTCTATCCTTATCAAATATGACATCATTAACTCCAAGGATATGATTCCCTTTAATAAGCTTGTCAAGGTTTCGCATACCAACATGACCTAATCGTCTATGCCATAATGAGCCTTTTGAGGATTTAGCAATGAAGCAAGTTTTAGGTTGAGCCTTTTTAGTGAAATCAACAATGTATAGATCACCTCTACACACACCGGTAAAGACCATTTTATGATTGTCTCGACGAAACACTTGGCAATCAATTTCAGTAAATAAGACATTGAAACCAAAGTCAGCAAGTCTAGATACTGAAAGTAAGTTGTACCCAAGAGATTCAACGAGCATGACATTTTGTATGGAGCTATCATGTGATATGGCCACCTTACCGAGGCCAACCACCTTACCCTTTGAGTTGTCACCGAAAGTGACATACTTTCGAGGACTATCACTATCAGCAAGCTCATGAAAGATGTCTTTATCTCCGGTCATGTGATCGGTACATCCACTGTCAAGGACCCATTCCTTTCCTCCTGACATATATCCCCGAAGATTTGCCATAAGACCAAAATGTCTCATTGCATCATCAAGATCGAAGTCACTATCATCATCCTCATCATAGTATCCATGTTCAACATCGTCATGTGGTGGATCAAATCCTAGAGAGGGTAATTCATTAGAATGATTTTGACAATGATCTTGTCTATGAATTTTTATAGCTTCGGAAATAATGTCACTAATAATACCAACATTTCCTTTGGCACGCATAAGGTTTGTAAGCTCAAATAGACGATCACCAAACATAGGATCACTAGTATTCATTTTACTCAAAGCAATAGACTTATGGAGAATTTCATCAAGATTTTTCAAAGAATAATCAAGAAATCGTTCCTCAAGAAATTTCCATATAGTGTAGGCACACTCAAGAGTAGGCAGTTTTATAATCAAGTTTCTAGGCAAGCCTCTAGTGATAAGATTAACAGTTCTAACATTCCTAATCATGTCAATAGACTCATCAAGGGTAGGATGCATAGGATCAACACAAGGTGCACAAGGACTAGCAATGTACTTGTTCAAATGATATTGATTGAAAATTACAAGCATCTCATTTTTCCACTCATGAAAATACTCTCCATCAAGAATAGGCACTCTATGTCTAAGACTCCCCAAAGTAGACTCATCCATCTTCCTCCAATGGTGATTAAACCAAGGCAATGGAGACCAATGCTCTGATACCACTTGTAGGACCTTGAGAAGAGGTGTCTAGAGGTGGGGTGATTAGACACTAAGTACCAAAGTTGCAGTTTTTAAGTTTCTTTAAAGTTTGAGTGGAGTTTAGGCACAAGTTTAACATTCACAACACATAGCAAGCAAGCATGCAAAGAGTATATGAGCAGCGGAAAGTAAAGCATGCAACTTGCAAGAATGTAAAGGGAAGGGTTTGGAGGATTCAAACGCAATTGGAGACACGGATGTTTTTGGCGTGGTTCCGATAGGTGGTGCTATCGTACATCCACGTTGATGGAGACTTCAACCCACGAAGGGTAACGGTTGCGCGAGTCCATGGAGGGCTCCACCCAAGAAGGGTCCACGAAGAAGCAACCTTGTCTATCCCACCATGGCTGTCGCCCACGAAGGACTTGCCTCACAAGCGGTAGATCTTCACGAAGTAGGCGATCTCCTTGCCCTTACAAACTCCTTGGTTCAACTCCACAATCTTGTCGGAGGCTCCCAAGTGACACCTAGCCAATCTAGGAGACACCACTCTCCAAGAAGTAACAAATGGTGCGTTGATGATGAACTCCTTGCTCTTGTGCTTCAAATGATAGTCTCCCCAACACTCAACTCTCTCTCATAGGATTTGGATCTGGTGGAAAGAGGGTTTGAGTGGAAAGCAACTTGGGAAGGCTAGAGATCAAGATTCATATGGTAGGAATGGAATATCTTGGCCTCAACACATGAGTAGGTAGTTCTCTCTCAGAAATAGGATGCTGGAAGTGTAGGTTCAGTCTGATGGCTCTCTCCACGAATGAAGAGGAGGTGGAGGGGTATATATAGCCTCCACACAAAATCTAACCGTTACACACAATCTACCAAACTCAGTGGGACCGAATCGTTAAACTCGGTCAGACCGATTTAGCAAATAATGTGACCGTTAGGGTTTTCGGTGGGACCGAAATGCAACTCGGTGGGACCGATTCGGTTAGGGTTAGGGCATAACGTAATCTCGGTAAGACCGATTACACAAACTCGGTGAGACCGATTTTGGTAATTAGCTAACCAGAGAGTTGGTCAGGGAAACTTGGTTGGACCGATTATCAAACTCGATGGGACCGATTTTGATAATGAGTCAATCAGAAAGTTTGCATTGTAATCTCGGTAGTACCGATTGCTCAATCTCGGTGAGACCGATTTTGATAATGGACATACACAGAGAGATTACAATCCCATCTCGGTGAGACCGAGATCCCTATCGGTGAGACCGATTTGCCTAGGGTTTGTGGCAGTGGCTAAGACATCTGAACTCGGTGACGCCGGATAGAAAGAATCAGTGGGGCCGAGTTTGACTTTAGGTTTAGGACATATGTGTGGAAGTTGGAAAGTAGTTGAGGGTATTTGGAGCATATCACTAAGCACTTTGAAGCAAGAGGCTCATTAAGCAACACCTCATTCCTCCTTGATAGTATTGGCTTTTCCTATAGACTCAATGTGATCTTGGATCACTAAAATGTAAAATGAAGAGTCTTGAGCTTGAAGCTTGAGCCAATCCTTTGTCCTTAGCATCTTGAAGGAGTTCCCACATCCTTTAGTCCATGCCACTCCATTGTTGAACTTTTTTGAAATATACTAGATAAAAGTGTTAGTCCAACAAGAGATATGTTGTCATTAATTACCAAAACCACCTAGGGAGCACTTGTGCTTTCACATAGATGTGGTGGGCTCCTACTTCTATGCCAAAAAATCATGACAGAAAATGGGCTTTTCATCCTGGGCGGGCTGGAGACGTAGCTGCATGACATTCTTTAGGCCATCCATGACGGAAAAAACCGTGGTAGAAGCGAGGGCGAGGAAAATTTCGGGGAGTTCCCGGTTACGGTGGGTGGTCGGAGGCCGAGTGATGCGCGTTTCTCTCGTAAACGTACGCGTGTGTGTGCGAGGCATTGGCTCTAACTGAAACCGAGCGAGGCGTTGGGCTCTAACTGAACCCGAGCGATTGCACTGCAGGCTACGCGTTACTGAACCCGAGCGATCGATCGATGGCTGTTAACTGAACCCGATCGAGCGATTCCTTTGCTACTGCTGCTAACTGAAGCCAGTCGATTGGATGAATAGTGAGTGTTGCGGAGGGGGGGTTGGATGAACAGTGAGCGGTGGGGGTGGATGCATGACCCCGTGGCGTTGCCTCTGGATGAACAGGACGACCCCGTGGAGGGCTAGATGAAAAGTACACGGTGGAGGGGTACCCGTGGAGGGGTGCTTGAATAGTAGCCGGTGGAGTAGCGCGTGGTGGAGGCTGGATGAACAAGAGCCCGTGGAGGCTGGAGGAGGTCGACGGTAGCCCGTGGAGGCTGGAGGAGGTTGACGGTGGAGATGAACAGTATCCCGTGGAGTCCTGTTTTGCGGTACGCCACACCCCTCCCGATGAACACGACCCCCGTTTCGACCGTAGCGCTCCAACACAAGTCTGTTTCGTCCGTTTTGCGGTACACCACACCCCTCCCGATCAACAGGACCCCCATTTTGACCGTAGCACTCCAACACAAGTCTGTTTCGTCCGTTTTGCGGTACGCCACACTCCTCCCGATCAACAGGACCCCCGTTTCGACCATAGGAGGTCTGTTACCTCCGTTTTGTGGTACACCAGACCCCTCCCGATGAATAGGATCCCATTTCGAACGTGGCCAGTCGAACACAAGGCCGTTTCCTCCATTCTGCGGTACGCCAAGCCTTGTTTCCATTGCCTATTCCGTCCAAGCCGGTTGGCTCCCACGCGTTCTTTTGCCTCCCGATGAACACATCACATTCTGTTGCCTCCCCATGAACACGGCGTATTCCGTTGCCTCCCCATGAACACGACGACGACACTGTTTCTCCATTCCGACCCAGCCATGTATACGAGCCCTGGCCATACGTATGCGCGAGTAGGCGTTCGAGACCCCGCCCGTATGTACACATACGTGGCCGTATTTTCTTTCTTGCACACTGGCCGTTGTACGTACGTGTACATGCTACGTGCGCGCCTCTACTACGACACGTGCACACCTCTACATCCACCAGTATATATGTACGTACACATTCGCGACTAGAATGACAACGCTACATACGCTTCGACCAGGTGGGTCCCAACTGCCAGGCACTTCCTTGCGTGCGAAGATGTAGCGAGTGGATCCCAGCAGTCAGGGGGGCGAATTGTTTTTTTTTGCCCGGACGCACTTTCTTGCGTGCGAAGATGTAGCTGGTGGGTCCCAACAGTCAGGGGGGCGAATTGTTTTTTCCCCGGACGCACTTCCTTGCGTGCGAAGATGTAGCTGGTGGGTCCCAGCAGTCAGGGGACGAATCATTTTTTTTCATGAAATACGATGGCCCATCCGGTGGGCCCCCGCTGTCAGGTGGAGGAATAATTATTTTGCACGTAATAAGGAGGCACTTCCTTGCGGCTGCCGTGGACCGAGCTGTCAGCCTCGCCACGTACAGTACTCTTCCGATGGACGACGGCTACCGTTGACCACATTGACCACGCCGCGCCGAGAGCACCACGGCGGTGGACGATGGCGAGGCCTAGGAAGGAGACGACATAGAGCCGGGGAAGACGCGGCAGTGGATGCCCACACGAAGAGGAGTACGAGGGTTCACTGGTTCGGCTGCGGTGTGAGGCTGCCGTCGCCGCAGAATAACAGGGGGTGTGGGTGAGTAGAGGGATGGCCTGGATAGCATTGGGAGTAGTAGGGGCGGTGAGGCCTCCGCGGCATCACATTCGTCCATGGGAGGCAGGAGCATGCGACACGACCGGCGCTGCTTTGGGCGGCTGGAGCACGAAGACCAGAGATTGAAGAAGCACTACGGCCGTTGGATGGACATCGTACGGTCATTGGAGCTAGAATCGTTCATATTGACTAAGGTGACAAAGCCCTCCGTCCCTGTCAACTTAGTAGGCCCACAAGTCAGCCTCCCACCAAGGAGGGTCCAGGCTAGCCGGGGGAGTATTTTTTTTTGTGCGTAATAAGGAGGCACTTCCGGTGGGTCCGAGCTGACAGCGGGGGGAACATTTTTTTCATGAAATACGGTGGCCCGTCCGGTGGGTCCCAGCAGTCAGGGGGAAACATTTTTTCCACAAAATACTGGTGGCCCGTCCGGGTCCCTGCTGTCAGGTGGAGGAATAATTATTTTGCGCGTAATAAGGAGGTACTTCCTTGTGGCTGCCGTGGACCTAGCTGTCAGCCTCTCCACGTATAGTACTCTTTCAATGGAAGTCGTTCCTTGACCACGTTGACCACGCCGCGCCGAGAGCACCAGGGTGGTGGACGATGGCGAGGCCTAGGAAGGAAGGGGATGACGCGGAGCCGGGGAAGACGCGGCAGTGGATGCCCACGCGTAGAGGAGTAGGAGGGTTCACTGGTTCGGCTATGGTGTGAGGCTGTCGTCGCTGCAGGGCCTGGCTAGCGGTGGGAGTAGTAGGGGGCAGTGAGGCCTCAACGGCAGCACAGCCGGCCACTGGAGGTAGGAGCAGGCGGTCTCACCGACGCTGGTTTGGGCGGCTGGTGCAAGAAGAGCAGCACTTGAAGAAGCAGCAAGACCGTTTGATTCAAATCCAACGGTTACTACTGCTACAATCGTTTGTTGACTAAGTTGACAAGCCCTGCGTACGCATTAACTTAGTAGGCCCATAGGTCAGCCTCCCAATCGGTGCGCCCCAGATGTCAGTGGGAGGAATAATTTTTTTCACGTAATAAGGAGGCAGTTGATTGCGTGCGGCCAGGCCAGTGGAGGGAGTAGGGTGGCCCGGGGAAGCCTGCACGGCATCACAGCGGGCCACAAGAGGAGGGAGCAGGCAGTCCCGCCGGCGCTAGTGTAGGCAGCTGGAGCAGGAAGATCAGAGATTGAAGAAGCACGTCGGCCGTTGGATGGACATCCAATAGTCACTGCTGCTAGAATCGTGTGTTGACTGACAAAGCCTTGCGTAAACAAGTCAGCCTCGAACTCTGTGTCGTGTATAGCCCATTTGCTATTATTTTTTATTTTTTACTCATTTTCTAATTCATATGGAAATTATTGCAGCGCGTTTTCCATTTTTAGAATTGCTACCCATTTTCTGGTCAGTACCAGGGTTTAAAAAATTAACTAAATATGTGTGAAATTTTGAAAATTCGCAAATTTTGGCTGGGGAACAAAATATTCTTAATCCAAAAATTAGTACCCATACTAAAATAAATTTAAAAATAAATTAGTACTATGTCATGTTAAATCCAATGAAATACTATAAAATATCAGTGATTAACAAAAACAAAAAAAGAAACTAATATCCCGTTTGCTATAATTTTTTTGGAATTTTCAACCCCTTTGATATTACTTTTAACAGACACTGACCATACTCTTTGGCCAGGCCGGAATGCATCCCTCCTCATCTTGAAAGATTTGCAGCCCAGTAAGTCGAAGAAAACAAATAGGCCTAGCTTGGGTATTCTTCAAAAAGAAATACTGGGCTACCTATTTTCCCAAAGAAAAACCTGCTGGGCTGGTCATGTTGTTAGACGGGCCACAGAGACCGCACATCCCAGTTTATAGCCTGCTCCTCCAAATTACTACTCAAAAAAAGGTTGTGCAATTCTGTCGTTAATTGACTATACTTTAAAAATGATGTGGGTCCCGGATATCAGCAGGGTGGATTAGAGTAAAAAAACGAGGGGTGCATCTGAGTAGTAAAAGAGGCGTTTGCTTGTGTTCGGGAGTGGACCTGGTGGGTCCTACTGTCATACTCACATCTACAGTTCTCTCCCGATTCACTATGTTGACAGGGACCGTTTCGGAAAAAAACTATGTTGACAGGGCCGGATGGCGGCGCCGCGGCGAGCGCACCAAGGTGGAGGATAAAGTGTTGTCGCCAATGTGCTGGGCTAGGTTGGGCATTCTTATTGAAAAATAAAAATGGATCAGAACTATTTACGACGTTGACTATGATTTGCATGGGTCCGCTGGTTGCAGGAAGAAAATGCTGGGAGAAAGAAGACTGGTTGCTATCTTTGCCTAAGAATAATATCGACTGAATGTAACGACACTATGATAGGAAATAATATCCTCCTGTTAAATCATGAATTTAAAGAACTGGTGCGTGAGCATTTAGCTTTATTTATTTATTTACTTATTTTTGTTTAGGGGACCATGAGCATGTACCTGGGCCAGATTCATGTGAGAGCCTCCTTTCCAGTTAATTATGGGCTCCTCTATTGGGCCTTCATCAATGGGTTGCATGTTATCAACAAGTGGAAAATGTGTTCTGTATGAAAAATAGTATGCATTACATACAGTACGGGGCACTAAGGATTGAACCATGCAACGACTTCCAAAACATTGTGTTTGTCGTTCTAACGACACATTTATTCAACCAACAGACGAAATATACTATTGATTGTACATTGAAAACAGCAGCAGCAGCAACCAGGGCTGGGGGTGCAACAGAAGCAGTAAGCAGGCCAGAAGAGTGAAGACGCAACACTCTCTTCCAAACCAAACATCATCCATTATTACAAAAGGGCTACCAAAAAAGAACAAATGTATGCATCAAACTAAATAAAGATCCTACTACACCAAGTGTACGCATCTAACTAACTGGCTCAGTTAGATGTTACTATTTATTAAGCTGTGGAGATTGGCTGACGGCTTGAACTAGATGGGTGCCTGACAGGGGAAACTCCAGCCAGCAGGTCAAAGTCTGAGACTTGCGACCCTCTCTCCTACTTTGGGCTGCAGAGCATGGCGGCACATATCAGGGTATGGTGCATGCAGAGACGCATGGTACGCTGTGTACACACAGTTTTGCCTGATGAACGAAACCGCGCTGCCATCATGATCCTTGCCGTCGGTTATCTCCTGGTTAATCGGATAATTCAGTCTGACAAACAGAGAGCGTATACCAAGGCTACTTACCAGCCTCCAGTCAAAAATTCCGGAAGGCCTAGAGAAGCTGGGATCCTGCTCAAAGACCTTACAGTGACTGTGATTGTATTCCGCGAGATCATTGTATTTGTAAATCATATTATACATATAAAGGAGTAGAATTCTTTGTTGTGCTTTTGAAAGTATATATAAAAAATGATGTATATAGAACTAAATTCCAATTGAAAATGGATCCCGCCCGAAAAAATAGAATATAAATGGGATTCGAATTGAGTTGGCACGGTAAACGTGCACTCTGGAAAATTTGAACGAAGCGAGGAAAGTCCCAGTAACCGCCCGAAACCAAAATCTGCGGGATGGAAATTACTACTGCCTATCCCTGCCACGCAAAGCCTATTTGCTGGATTTCTATAGGTTTTGATAGGGGTAGGTTTGTAATTTCACCCAAACGTGACGTAACCGCCTCTCACCCGGATTCATACACGGTGGGCGCCAAAACACAGTGTGTCCTCCGCCGAAATCGACTCCCTCCCCGATTCATATTCATACATGGTGGGCGCCAAAAAAAACTACCGTGGGCAAATATTCGGTGTATGCGAGATTACCGTCCTATCCCCAACCGACTAATATTGCTGTGATGTAGGAAATTTGAAACAGGGGCTAAGTTTGTAAATTTCCTCGCATTTGAGACAAGCGCGCCCTGAATACATGGTTCCCCCTTCCTCTCTACCTCCCTTTTCACCATTCCTACTCCGTGGGCGCCAAAACACCCTCTCCACCCCACCCTCCTCCGTCTGCCGCCGTCTGCCACCCCATCCACCGCTGTCCTCCTCCACCATGCCGGAGCTGATACACCGACACCGCCGTCCATTACAAGAGATCGACCTCTCCCATCCACGGCTTCGGACTGGGATCCTTGCATCCCGTCCTCTCGCTTCATCCCCGCCGTCGTCCACATTGCCTGCGCCGCTCCTATGACCGTCTCGTCCACCGCGCCCCGCCGCCACCGTCTACCCTCCTAGATCTGCTTCCACGCCGCCGACAGCCATCGCTACGCAGCACCGTCAAATTTTCAGCACATGCATACACGGCGCCGCACCAGAGGCGGTACTCTTTCATATCTGCTCAGCTTATTTATTGCAGCAAGAAAATAGATTGCCACTACTTTACTCTGATTTCTTGTCTTGTTTGCGAAGTTGCCTTTGTCCGGTTTGTACCTTCAGATCCGCCATGGCACGCTCAACACTACACTCCCAATGCTTATGGTTTTCCCCTTTTATATTCCACACTAGTTAAATCACATTAGACTAAATTTCAAAATTGGGTCAGTCGATTTTTCAGAGCTCGCCGGAGTTTGCCGGTGCGAACGAAGGGGCTCGGGTGGTTGTGGGGCCTCGCCGAACAAAGAAAACTTGACGCGGGTGGGGGTGGGGGCGGGGGTGGGGTGGGGGTGGCGGAGGAACACAGGCGGTGGGGGGCGGTGGTCCGGCCGGCCGCCCGTGCGGTGTTTTGTATGGGAAGAATCAAAGACGAGGAAGAAGAAGGGTTAGGAGACGTAGGATCTTCATCCAACCACCTGAAATGGTCGAGAGATAGTTGGGAGTTGCATTCTTAATGCGCTCTGGTTCATCATGTGTGGGCATTGCGCAACTAACATTTTATTATCCAAACTACTTGCTCTTCTTTACCATGTTCCTCTTCCGTTCTTCTTTAATATGTACTCTCTCTGTTCCTAAATACAAGTCTTTGTATAGATTCCACCATGGACTACATATGGAGCAAAATGATTGAATCTACACTCTAAAATGTATCTGGATACATCTGTATGTGATCCATAGTGGAAATCTCTACCGAGACTTATATTTTGGAATGGAGGGAGTATGGTAGTAGTACAGTATGTTCCTTGTACTGAAGATGAGGAGGGACATTTGCAGTGTAGAGGTCTATACGGTCGGTTGTGATGGACACTTTGAGCCTCTTTGATTCGTAGGATTTTGTAAACATAGGAATAGGATTTGTAGTGACTTGCCCACTTGAATCCTATAAGAATAGCAAGGAAATGCGGGGAGCTGTCTCGCCTTTGAGAGTTACACTGATATTAACAGTACCGCACCTTCAGTTGAAGAGAAATGGTATCCGAAGCCTTTCTAGCCTTACCGACAGTACTAGCACATATATTCCAGCAAGTTCCACTTTGCTGATTTTACTCTGATGCTTACGGTTTTCCCCGTTATATCTACACTATGATCTGTGTAGCTGCTTTGTGTCGCACTAGCAGCAGTCCACTCTTGAAGCTAAACATTGCAATGACTTACAAAATTGGCACCAAGGCATTGAGTGCCATTCTGGATGCAATGAAACTCATACACTCCCCACCTGTTGATTCTTTGTTCAGAATATGATCCTAATGACTATTCTAACCTCGAGAAGTCAAAGGCAGATGGCCTGTCCTGTTCACCCATCAAGGTGCCTTTTCTAATTTGGCAAGGTTTTATTGATTGCGGGTATCTTGCATATGTTGTCTTGCATTTCTTCTACTTTGTTGCACCGCCATCTCCTTAATTTACTCATCATATATGTTGAGATGCCATGCCCATCCATTATCAATACATATTCCATCTGTCATCATACCATGTTTTTTCACTCAAATGTTGTTCTTGTGCATCAGACATCAAAAAGGAAGAGGGTGATTGCCGAACCTGAAGGAG
This sequence comes from Triticum aestivum, assembly GCF_018294505.1. Taxonomy (NCBI): domain Eukaryota; kingdom Viridiplantae; phylum Streptophyta; class Magnoliopsida; order Poales; family Poaceae; genus Triticum; species Triticum aestivum. The sequence continues at coordinate 137,149,821 of NC_057804.1, forward strand.
CACCAGCAAAGTCCTTGAAAAACGTGGTAGTGCCGGAGAAATCAGACATCACCCCACTTATATTGGTTGTACAACCAGTGACACAAAACCTAGGACCGACTCCAGCAGACTGTACCCATACTTCACTGTCCACACCACTAGCCCCACCACACAGGACCTGCACGCCAGCAAAAGGTATACCGATTTCATTTGCCATAGCACCAGCCGTACCACAGAAAAATCCCACTCCATCAAAAAGTACAGCAAGTCCACCGGCCGAAGACCTATCTCAACTGCAGAGACGGCCAATTCCTGTAGATTCGAACCCCATTCCATTTATTCCCAGTTTAAAAGACAATGCTTTCAATGTTGTTAGGGACTACGTGCATATATTCCCCTCATGGGAAGATTATAGTGAAGACAAACACCATTTTCACATCTTCCTGTCCAACTTACGTGTAAGTGCTATTATTCATGGTTATTATTTTCCTGTTTTCTGCTGATTGAACACATCAATGATTTACATTACATTGTTGTAACTAGGCGAGGGTCAATCTGGATAGTCATGACGAGCAAAGCTTGCTTGTGCATTTCAAGGAAGCATTGCAGCTGTATTGGTGTTACCTGAGGAAATCACACTTTGATGGCAAGTCTATATATGAATTTCTGGTGAAGTCTCATGTGCTAAATTAAGAAGACATTGAATGGAAAAACCTTGTTATGCACTGGTATCGTTCCTAGGATGAGGTACTGTCTATGAAATCACATGACAATTTGAACTTCTACTTTTCCGCATGTGCCTTATGGATCTTTTTTGTAGGAAATATGCTCGAAGAAGAATTCCGGTTTGAAAAGAATGACAGGATATCGCAAATATGTTGCCCACTGCTTTCCTCTTGTTAGTACCTGCTGTCCTGTATCACTGTACTTGCATACATACCTGGTTCATTATGTGACAATAGTACGAATGATAGCTTGCTTATCAATTGTTTGCTCCAAATTATCTGATCTTTATGAATGGTTACATTACTATAGAATATATCCAATGCCAATGATTTTTTAGCTCTGCATTGTTCTTGTAAGTACATGCTTTCCTTTCTCAGTGTACTTATAATGACAGGTAGTTGTTCATGTACCATCACTCTGTAGCTTATTTTCCTTTGCCCTTCATTTTCTACACATTAGATCTATATTTACTCTTACCATAAGGTTGGTACTGAAGAAGTTTAGCTGTGCATTGCTCTTGGCTGTACCTTTTGCCTGTATCACTGCACTTACATTTATAGCTACTTGGTTAGGTAGCATCACTCTTCATCTTATCTTAAATATTCTCCATTTTTCGTATATTATCACATCTATATTTACTCTTAACAAAATGTAGAATAAAGGCAATGCTTATGAAGAAGATTCTGTTGTAAACTTCTTGAATTGCCCCCCATCAGCATGGACAAGGCCTTTAAAGAGCCTATCTTCACCAATAATGTAATTTTGTCCTTCTCAAGCCTTCAAACTTTGTTGTATATATTTGGTTAGGCATGACTGCAACAGCTGTTTATTTTTGGTGTTTGCATAAAATTGCATGTTTAAAGTTTATTACGTAGTTCATAAACAAAAATTTGTCCTTCTCAATTTAAGTTTTTAGTTGTACAACCAAGTTCCTTCTTCATACCATGTAAATTAAACTATACAGAGCTTGTGATCTTCTTTTGCACTGCATGTATGCTTATGTTCTTCATCCGTAATCCAGTGGTGTGGTGAACCTACCCACTACAGCACAGTGTCACATTCTGCAATGACTTAACTATGAACAATGTCATATCATTCTACTATTATTTAAACCGTCTCTTTATTTGCCAATCTGAAATGGGATAATTGACAGCACACTAACCATTGATACTTATGAGTTCTTGATGTGTAATCTAGTGGTGTCGTAAAGCTGCCAACTCCTTCACAATGTCATTTCATGCCATGTCTTGACCAGAACAATACCATATTGTGTTAATGCAATTTTAAACTGTGTCACTTTATTCGTCAGTAAGAAATGTGATGAACTGTCAGCACTGATATTTTTATGTGCAAAACTTGTCATCTGTCTGCTTGTTTATCTTTTAGAGTGAGGAAGATATAAGTGTTGAACAAGCGCAGTCTCATCATCTTGCTCAGCTGCTTGCGCTGCAGCTCCCCAACAGGGCTAACCTTTCTTGAACTCTGTTGAAGTGTTGTCGGTTTTGTATATTATTTTGTCGGTGTGTTTATTTGCACTGGTGGCGATCTTTGATGCCCAGTGTATGTAATCTGCTGTCCGCTTGTGCTTTATTATCATAGTGGCGAACTTTGATGCCCAGTGGATGTAATATGCCGTAATTTCTTTATTGTATAGTCTAGGGTTTTTCTTATTCACGATGTTGCAGTTATTTTACTGTATATATATCTCGTCTTCGCAGTAAACCAGCCAAACCGTAAAATTACAGTACATAATCGGGCCGTCATGCAATCACGGTGTATGATCCGCATCATGGGCCCCGTCATCTTGGTCCGTTAAAAGGCCAAAAGTAAACTGGCCCACTAGTAGATTCGGGCCTTTAATAGGCCGAGTAACCCTCGGCCCTCTTTTCGCAAGAAAACTCAATGGGCTTTTAGGAGGCTGAGAAGTAGGTTGGGCCTGAAACGTGTCGAACAGCTCACGGGCCGGCAGCAGCCCAAAATGGACCCCGGCCCATGATTGTGCGAATCAAATCACGGGCTTTTAACAGGCCAAAATTGTCTCGGTCCTTGTTTGGCCCAATCAGATATCGGCTGCGAGCAGGCCGGATGCAAACCAGGCCGTAGTTAGGCCCAACTATATGACGGGCGTTTAACAAGCCAAAATTAATATAGGGCCGAAATATCAGGCCGAATTACTAAATGGGCCTTTAGCAAGTGGGCCCAAAAGCATAGCATCTAGTTGACGGGTCGAATCTGATATGAGCCATAATTGAACCCAAAGCCTCTTAAAGGGCCGGACCTGATTTGGGCCAGAACGTGGTAGGCTTTTAATGGGCCGGATCTCATATGGGCCATTATTAGGCCCGGAACATGGCAGGCCATTAATGGACCGGATCAAATATGGACCGACATTTAGCCCAAAACATGGCAGCCAGTTAATGGGCCAGCCTACTAGGGTCCTCAAAATCTTGTGGGCCTATAGCTGGGCTGGCCCATTAATGTCAACAAAATCTCGTGGGCCTTAGCTGGGCCGGCCCATTATGATCCGCAAGAATCTTGTGGGCCTTTACCAAGGCCGGCCCATTATGGCACACAAAAATCTTGTGGGTCTTTACTTGGGCCGGCCCATTATGGCCCGCAAAATCTTGTGGGCCTTTAGCTGGGCTAGCCCATTATGGTCTGCAAAATCTCATGGGCCTTTAGCTGGGCCGGCCCATTATGGTCCGCAAAATCTTGTGGGCCTTTAGTTAGGCCGGCCCATTTAAACTTGATGGGTCGTGCCACGTGTCGACGTATCATAGGCGCCTTCTGTCCAATGAGTGGATGACATCTGTCCAAACGATGAGCCGACACGTGTTTCCTCCAGCCAATGATGATTTTACATGTGGAAAATCCCCATTGGTCGGGGCTGTTAACGGGTTATCGGATCCAAAACCCGACCCGATAGCTTAACGGTGTTCCGTTACGGTGGATGCCACGTGTCGGTCACCCTTGATGAAAGCACTTCTGTGAGGCATGATTTATCGTCATGGAAGTGGACACTTCCGTGATGATAATTTTGGTAATGTCATGGAACACTTCTATGACAGCACAGGTATGACTATCTTGATTCTGTCATAAAATCATCATGGATGTACATGCATGACAAAAAACGCGACCTACTGCGACAAACACGTATCATCACGGAAGTGTATTTTTTGTAGTGACAAAGGGATCGAGGAAAATCCGGAGAAGGTCAAGGCGATAGAAGACATGAGCCCTCCACAGACGCTCAAGGAGATGCAGAAGCTGGCGGGCTGCATGACCTCGCTGGGGCGCTTCATCTCCAAGCAGGGGGAACGCGCCCTCCCGTTCTTCAAGCTGATAAAAAGAAGGGGTCGTTCGAGTGGACCCCTGAGGCTGACGCGGTCTTCCAGGACCTCAAGAGATACCTGACCAGCCCTCCGGTGATGGTGGCGCCTCGCCCTCTTGAGCCCCTGGTACATTATCTGGTAGACACCCCTCACTCTGCCAGCGCCTCCCTGGTGGTGTTAAGGGAGGAGTGCATGATCAAGGACCCTCAGCAGGGCGGACGCCCACCAAGCAAGGCGCAGCAGCCTCAGGATGGTGCTCCTGGGGCCCCGGGAGATCCGATGGCCGACGTACCTCCCGAGGATGGAACAGACCCCCCCCCCGGCTGGGGGGCTCCTGAGGCCAGCACTCGCAAGGCCGCACTTGGTGCGGCAGAAGATGGGGCCTCCGAAGGCCCACAACCTCATGAAGCGCAGGACCCCGCCAACACCTCTTCCCTCATCGAGCACCTGGTCTACTTCGTCAGCACGGTGCTACGAGAGGCACGGGCGCGCTACCCTATGCTGCAAAAGCTCTTGCTTGTGCTCCTCGCCGCCTCCCGAAAGCTGCATCACTACTTCCAAGGCCACCCCATCAAGGTCGTTTCAGCCTACCCACTGGAGAGGGTGCTCCGGAGCCCTAATGTCGCCAGACGAGTTGCGGAGTGGAACATCGAGCTCCAGGCATTCCAACTAGAGTTCAGCACCACCAGGGTCATTAAGGGCGCGACCCTCGCGGATTTCATGGGAGAGTGGACTGATGCCCTTGACCGTGGAGTGAGCGAGGACTGCTCCCTCTTTCCTGGGGACGAGGAGCCAGACAGGTGGATCATGTACTTCGATGGCGCGTTCGCACGACAAGGCGTGGGGGCTAGGGCCATCCTCATCTCACCCGCCAAAGACAAACTCTACTAAGCAGTGCAACTCTGTTTTCAGCAGGGCGAAAAGGTCTCTAACAACATCACAGAGTATGAAGGCTTGCTCACTGGCCCCATAGCCGTAGCGGTGCTGGGGGTGAAGCGCCTCACCATCAAGGGCGACTCCTAGCTCCTCATCAACTTCTCCAACAAAGAGTACACACCCAAGGACGAGCACATGGAGGCATGCCTGGAAGAGGAGCGATAGATGGAGAAATGATTCCTGGGCCTGGAGTTGCAGCACGTGCCGCGAGGAACGAACAAGGAGGCGGACGACATCGCCAAGAGAGCATCTCGGAGGCTCCCTCGGGAGCCAGGGGTGTTTGAGGAACGGCTCTTCAAGCCGTTGGAGGCTCCCCTCGACACGACACCAGCATCGCCTCAGGAGGATCTACCCCAAGCACTAGCAACTGGCACCCCAGCATGCGGCCCTCCCTCAGGGGCCCGCCTACTCCTCGTGCTCGAGCCTCAGGAGGGGTGCTGGACCAAGGAGTTCAAGACATACCTCCTTCAGGGGACCCTGCCGGAGAAGGAGGCCGATTCCGAGTGCGTGGCTCGTCACGCCACCACGTACTGCATCCGTGACGGTGAGTTGTACCGCAAGAGGCCCAATGATGTTTTGTTGTGATGCATCTCCAGGGAGCACGGGCTTGAGCTGCTGGCGGACATACACGATGGGGATTGCGGGCATCACTCCTCATCACGCACCCTTGTGGGCAAGGCGTTCCATAGTGGCTTCTATTGGCCCACTTCACTCAACGACGCCACAGAGCTGGTGCGCTCCTGCGAAGCATGCCAGTTCCACGCCAAGCAAATCCACCGGCCAGCGCAGGGCCTCCAGACTATCCTGCTCACATTGTCGTTCCTGGTCTGGGGGCTGGACATCTTGGGGTCGTTTCCCCGAGCACCAGGGGGCTACCGCTACCTTTACATCGCCATCGACAAGTTCACCTAATGGGCGGAGGTAGAAGCCGTCCGCACCAACCCAGCTGGATCGGCCGTCAAGTTCATCAAGGGCCTCGTGAGCCGGTTTGTGGTCCCTAACCGCATCATCACCGACAACGGCTCGCAGTTCACTAGCAACCTTTTCAAAACATACTGTGCTAACCTTGGAACGCAGATATGCTACGCCTTGGTGGCGCACCCCAGGAGCAACGGCCAGGCTGAGCGCGCCAACACCGAGGTCCTGAGGCGCCTCAAGGCGAGGACCTTCAATAAGAAGCTCGAGGCCTGCGGCAGGGGCTGGCTCGATGAGCACCAGTCCGTGCTGTGGTCCATCCACACCACCGCGACCAAGCCAACGGGAGAAACACCATTCTTCCTCGTCTACGGAGCTGAAGCGGTTCTCCCACACGAGGTCAAGCATCGCTCCATGCGAGTCCTGGCATTTGATGAGGCGCGTCAGGACGCCACGCAGGGGATGGATCTCGTGCTGGGGGAGGAATGCTGCCATCAAGCCTCGCTCTGAGCGGCAAGGTATCAGCAGGCGCTGCGGCGGCACCACTACCGCAGCGTCCACTACATGACGTTGGAGGTGGGCGACCTCGTCCTAAGGCGGGTGCTCTCCAGGGATGGGCTGCACAAGATCTCTCCCATGTGGGAGGGCCCGTTTAGGATTGCCCATGTCTCCAGGCCTGGCACCGCGCACCTGGAGACACATGACGGGGTCCACATCCAGAACACCTGGAACATCCAGCACCTCCGGAAGTTCTACCCATGAAGCAAGGCTCCAGCGTGTGAAGGTCTCCGCTTGTGACAGTCCCATGTAATAATTAGTGGGGCTGTACACACCCCGGAGTCTCCTGAGAGCCGCCCTGGGGCCTCATGGGGGCTCCCTCCCAAGTCTTAGTGGCAGCACTTAGCTCCGCACTGGTGAGAAGACTAGACTAGGTGCCGGACGCAGCTGTTTATTTGCTTTCCCAAGTTGCTTGCAATCTTTTAGTGATCTTTAATGGAGTTGGTGCTTTCGCATTTTGGTTCGCCAAGTTGGGATTTTCTCCTCTCGTTTCGCTTGTTCTCAGCCTAAGGCCCAGGAAGGTGTGGCAGTTGCCCGTCGCTCTTCCTCGCGTGCCTCGTGCGTGGAGGCTAAGCAGGTGTGTGCGCATGGGTCTGCCCTCGCACAAACACACCACGCTGAACCCCACTGCCCCGGTGCTTCGGCTTTACTCTCGCAAGGAGCCCTCGATCAAGATCACAGGCACCAGCACCCTCCTTATGGTAGGGAGCTCACGCAAAGAGGAGCGAGGTGCTAGACAAACCTTCTTTTTCTCTAACAGCTCTGCAGCGGATTTACAACATCTCCCGAGGCCCGAAGCGCCTCCCGAATCACCGGGGACAGGGGCTTCGCCAGACACCAAGGGACTCACCCTCGTGAGGAAGGAAGCCACCACAAACGCATCAAGCTAAGTTATCCTACCCTCGCCTACCCAAAGTGCAGACATCACAACATGGCATTAAGATAATAAGCATTGCATAGGAGAAGCACAACTGCCATAGTTCATTACACACCCCAGCGGGGTACACTACTTTTTTCAAATTTCAGAAGAAAGGAAAGGCTAAACAAAAGTGGCCCAAAGCCGCATAGGTCCAGCGCCAGCGCCTCATCCTCAAGCAGCACCTCAAGGTGCCCCCGGCGCTCCACCAGTTTGCCTGCAAATAGCCCGAGACCGCAGCAGGTTTCGAGTCCAAGTTCGGGGCCCCGAGCTCAGGCCGGGCTTCCTTCCAGCTTCACCGGGCCGTGGCGGCAAGACGGCCCACCGCCGCCCTCGATCCGTGCTCGGCAGCATGGGGGCTGGTCGTAGCCTCCGCTGCTTGAGCTCTCACCCGATTAAGATCTGCCGCTGTGGGAGGAGGAGCGGACGTTGCCAAGGCCAAGTTCACCCTCGTCGCCCTCATCGTCGCTGCCGTCTTCTGGGCAGCACCCCACGCGGCAGCCGTCCTCCCTGAACACCCTCACGTAGAGGGTCACCAGGCCATCGTACTTGAAGTGGAGAGTTCACCTCCCGCCCAGGCCTCGTGCGCAGGCGAACATCTGCCAGCCACGGGTCAGGACCACGCTGCCCGTGGCGGCGACCTCAGTCCCCACCCACGAGGCCCTGCTGCAGCAGCCATCAGCTTGCAGCCAGAGGCCATCGAGCCCCGAGGATGGAAGCTCGCCGGAGAAGAAGCGCGGGAGCCAGAGCGAGGTGCCAGCGGGCGCCTCCGACCACACCACAAACTCAGGGAGCACGTCCAGCAAGGAGAAGCGTGGGCGAGGAGGGCGTGCAACCACGGCGTGCCTCCCCTTGTCATGGGGGCTGCCCCGGAGCTGGCGGCCCCCGCCGCGAGAAGAAGTGCCACCACGGGCTCCAAGGGAGGCACCGGACCTTGGTGATGCATGCCCGCGCCCCCTAGGGGCCACCGCAGGGGTCGCGAGGTGCTTGCGGGGAAGGCCGCGACCTCTCTTGGGAGGCGGAGAGGCTGGCCCCTCCTTGGAAGCCTTCCCCTTTTTAGCCGAAGAAAACCTCCTCGTCGGCGCCATGGAAGCTGAAGAAAGATGGAGAAGGAGGGGAAACGAGAAGCGAGAAGACGGAGGAAGAGATGAGCGAGGGGGGGGTCTGCCCCTCCCCTCATTTATAGCCAGAGGGAGGCCAACCGCCGGACTCCACGACATCGCGCAATGATGATCTTCTGCATGCAGCATCGACTTGTCAAGTCGAACGGTTGCCAAGGCAGCATGGGGAAGTGGAGACACCCACGTCCCATCAATCGCCATGTGTCATTCAAGGCCGCAGGCGGTTAGGGCCAGCTGCGCTCCGCACTTGCCCTTTCGCTTCTGCTAGAAGCCAAGTCCGAGCGCGCCTTGGGCCTGGGGCTACTGTCGGCATTCTGGATACGGGGGTACCCAGACTTGCCTGCCTGCGGCCCACTACGCGGCTCCATCGATGGCCTGGTATGGCCCAGCTTCATCAACGAAAGCTCAAGACCCTTGCAAGGGGCCAAGCCTCGCGAGGCGTACGACGCCAAGACCCCCAAGGGGATCGGCCTCCTCAGGCTGGCTCCCGAGGGGCAGAGAGTTCTATGCAAGGTGCACCTCACGAGGCTCAGCTCACGTGAGCCATGACGGCCAAGGCTAGGCGGGCGCCAGTGGGCGCAGAGTACCAGTTTCCCCTTTGTTGCAAAGGAGGCAAGCGGCAGGCGCGGAGTCCCAAGGAATCAGCCAAAGGTTTCCATTTTGGTGCAACAAGACCAAGACCGCCATGACGGCAGGACGGAGGTCATTGCCGAACCCACCGCAACGTCACCACCAAAGGCTTTTCGCAGGCGAAGACCACTTTAGTCAGGATAGGATGTACTTCCTGTCCCCCTTCAAATCTGGCCGTTGTGGGATCCCTTCCCGCCAACGTTTGGGAAGAGGACCAAGGCCACTATAAATAGGACTTAGCCTCCACCATAGGGGATAAGCTCATCCTCACCCAACCACCTCACCAGCTCTCTTGAGCTCAAGAACACCTCACCTCCTGAGGCCAGTTCATCCATTGTACTGGTTCATCCTCAGCCCTTCGAGGCAATCCACCAAAATGCTGGAGTAGGGTATTACACCCCAAGGTGGCCTGAACCAGGATAAATTGTTGTGTCTCTCTGTCCCCTTGAGCTCGACGCGCTAGGCTTTGAGAAATCGCGAGTAGGCAGGCTGGGTAGGTTTAGATCTCTGCACGCACCCCAGAGTTCAAACCTATCAAGGGTTTGCGGAACCCGAAATCTGACACACACCATCTTCTGTTCTGGTGTGGTAAACTACGTAGAGCTCCACTAGTACCAGCATCGGTATGCTCTCCATCTTTTATTCTAGTGCCTCAGGGAGTTTTTGCACAACATAGGTATGAGCTTCCTCCCCTGTCTTCTCTTCTGAAATATTTTGTTGGTGTGGCCTCCTTCTGATATGAGCAGCACTATGAGCATGGTTGTCCTTATTGCTTGAGTGGTACGAGCATCCAGTATCTTCTCTTTTGGATGCCCAAAACAATGTCTTCCTTTGGGAATTTTTGAAGGACTTGGGAAATAGTTCCAACAATATATAGGACATCTAACAAGAAGATTTACCGAGCAATGATGTATAATTAGTTAATTATGAGCAAACAAATGAGATTTACCTTTCGAAGATTAGTCCCAAACCAACTCCAATGGTAATTCATGCAAAAATAAAACAACCAATCCAAGCATGAATGTAAACAAAACCCAAAGACGGAAAACTAATAAAGACACTTATTCTATAGTCATATATTCAAGCTTCGATTCTCCATTTATCCACCTAGATCCCAAGGAATATCGAACCGTAGTGTAATTATTATCACCTCCGATCACGGTTTTGAACACCTCGTAGAAAAAGTTCAATCAAAGTCGCACCCGCTTCTGGTGCATCAACATCATGTAAGTAAAGTCCTCGCTCTCAATCAACAACTGATGCACCAGCATGGTGCGCATATCTCCTAATTTGTACATAACAAGAGGATCAGAGATTTATATTTAACTTTAAAATATCACCTTGCCTACCGTTGTTGGGGAACACTTCACAATATTCTTTAGGAGAGGGAAATTCACCAATCTTTAGTAATGCCGACTGCTTCAGAAATTAATCAAAAGAATTGTAACAAGACATTAGCAGAGATAATCAAAAGTATCCTCCTCTAGTTTATCACTATTGCTAATAGTAGACCACTTAGTTAAGATGCCTAGCGACTTATGATAATTTGTTATCCTCAACATTAGGGTAACATTCCTACACATCAAGCTCATTAGCATCAAGTGCATCCCGACTAGTGCCATCATTATACTCTTGTTCATGTATGTTATTTTAACGGCGTGAAAAAGATTCTCATGTCATTATTTCATCGTGCACTCCTCTTGTTGGTCCTCATGCTCTTTATCATATTCATCTTGCGACTCTTTATAGTCATAAAGATATTGTATACAATAACCATTTATTGATTTCTCCACACCATGCATCCCATCAAGCATAGTACTCTCATTGCGAGATTGGACATCTATTGTTTCAAAAAGTAATATCCAGGCCCTTGTGTGTAACACATACCGTATGATTTTCTCAATGTCATCAATCTCACTAATATTGTTGTAAGGTGCAATCACCTTGTCATAAGTATATGTGTACTGGATGGTACTCAATCCTACATGAAACTTGATACGAAGACATAACATAAATGCACATTCGTCCAATATGTCTATCAGTTCCCTCGTGTCCACAGTAGTCATACTTTCATCAGATAGCATAGGAGTTGTGTGCCTATAATTACTACCAAAAGTGGGGTGTGTGGAAGGGTGATCAAACCGTCACTCCTCCTCTTCTTTCTTCTTCTTCCCTCTTTGCATTCTTCGTTTCCTAAACACACTTGTTCATGGAACATGTGCTACTCTTTGTCAACCTCATTATTTTGATGCAGTTTAGTTTGGCAAGTACAAATTTCATGTTATCTTACCAATTCTTACAGCCACGCATCACCATGGGTTATTTGTTCTTCATGATGTACATCATTTTCTTCTTTTATTGTGAGGCCAGTAAAAGATTTATTTCTTCCATGGCGTTTGTAATCCGCTCTCGACCATTGATCATTATTGCATTATCACAGAAAGTATCTACAAAAAAATCATGAATAGGGTGCACTGAATCAAAGTTTCTAAGAAGTCAAGTGCTTCCCTCATTCATATCTATTGTTCGATGTAGAATCTCACCGACACCTGCAATAGGCACTAATTCGACAACCTCCAAACTAGCATTGTTTTTATCACCACTGTTATAATTTGCTAATACAGGATTGATATTATACTTACATTGATACGACATATGCTCCTCAAATTCACATTCATAGCATTGTAATGGGTATGAAGCACATATCATGGATGAATATTTGTTCACTGATTTTAACAATTCTCTTATCTTGACCTCATTGATAGCCAATCATGGTAGACTTGTGTCTCTCTTGTCCTCCATTGAAAGTTGCATAAGTTCCTGAATAATCATCTCAGAAGACATGATTCACCGATTTTTCTTTCTTTTTGATTTAAACAAAAACAGTAACACAAAGAGAAAAGAATAAAATAAATTAACTATGACTGGAAAGGTGTTGGTGCAATGATAGGCCCCTTATGTGTTGGAGTTCGTTGACATAAACAGTATGGGACTTATGTGTTTGCTAGTGCACACAGAGTAACAGGTCCCTGAGATATCGAGGAGTTTGATGTAAATGATGAAGATAATCTCCCTGCGTTGCAGCGAAGGTTATCACTGAATATAATGATGACAAGAGTGACCCCTCAAAAATTGCTGAAGTAAAGTAATTGGTTCGGTGTATATTCGAGGAAAATGACTGCGTCCGAGGAGAGTGAAGACGAAGTGAAGACGTAGCATTTGTTTCGTTGTTTTTCTTTTCTTTATTCAGTCATAAGACCATTGTACTATTAAGAGGGGTGTAGCGTTTGAACCTTTGATTCTCTGATGCTAAACCCAAATCCTATGAAAGTTGCAAGAGAAATCTCTTTGTGTTCCGAGCAAATACTTGCCAGCAAGAGACTATGATCTTCTTCGCAGTGAGAGATTTGTCTCAGACCGAGGAGTTAGCATTACTTGTTCCTTAAGTAATGTCATTGTTGCTCCAAAATCCGACTGTTGTAAATGTGTCGGTTGGCCATTGGCTGGACCACGTGTCCAAAATGGTCCTTTCCCACCAGGGAAAGCTGCGGCTATAAATTGCCACCCCACGCCGGCATTGTCTGGCGGCTGCTCCGTTTGATTCTGAGAAGGTTGTTGAGAAACCCCCTCTCTGAGCAATTTTAGTTTAAAATCCACTGAGGGAAAACCCCTAGAGCCGAAGAATTAGATAGTGGTTCAACATCACTTGAATCTAAGTTGAGTATGCTCTGCCTATTACTCTTGAGAACTGCAAACTCTCCAGACGATTAGGTGTCAAGTTCTTCAGAGGCCAAGAGTGATTGTGGTTCTCGAAGAAGTCTATAAAGGTTTGGAGATCACCTCAAGTGTCTACCGTGAGTAATCGTCATTAGTTGACGAACCAATTGTCGAGGAGAATAGGGTGAAAAGAGTTTATCTTCCATGTTAAGTCACAGCCCCTCCAACCAGACATAGTCCTTGTGCAGAAGGACGAACTGGTCGAACAAATACCCTGTTGCCATCGAGCACCACTGGTTACCTCTACTACCTATGTTTAGATTCGATATGTTTTTCATCATGTGATTTGTCTCGATGCATGTTGTAGTTTCCTTTCGGTACTTAGTTTTAGCTCGCTGCTGTTAGTATTTCATTCGCTCCGCTACTGGGTTCCGAGAGTTTTGAGTTTTTCAAAGAAAAATTTTAAACTCCCATTCTCCCCCCCTATGGTAGACATACTTCGTTCCTACAATTGGTATCAGAGCAAGGTACTCCTTGACTCTGCTAATTTTGGTCTAACAACCTTGGAGTTTAAGTATGTCTTAAGTGAGCTACAAGTCGCATCTCAAGATTCCCATATTCGATGGGGCGGACTATCCCTTCTGGAAGGAGAAGATGAAGATCCAATTCCGAGCAATAGATGATGATATGTGGAATGTGGTGCAGTTCATGTTCATCGTTGCAATACCTCAAGCCCCCATTGACGAGGAGAAGGAACTCATTCAGATGGATGCTCAAGCCAAAGATGAAATTGGTGGCCATCTGTCTCGTGCGCAATTTCTTCGCTATCACTAGTGTGGAACTGGAAAGGATTTGTGGGATGTCCTTGAGAAGATAAATGAAGGTGTTTCAACTCAGAAAGAAGCTCAAATTGACACTCTTCGAGAAAAATTCAATCACTTCAAGCACATTGGAAATGAAAGCTGACAGGAAACGTTCGATCGTCTGAGTGACATAGCAAATGCGCTTCAAGGTCTTGGCGCCAAAGACACCACTGACCATGAAGTTGTGAAGAAACTGCTTCGATCTCTTGATAGTTCTTTCGACACCCTTGTTCTGATGATTCGTGAATGAGCTGATTTCAAAACCCTTGACTCTGCTGATATCATGGAAATACTGAACACCCACGAGGAACAAGAAGAAGAGAAAAGAGATCTATATGGCTCAAGTCAGCACAAAAATCATGCTCTCAAGGCCGTAGCTGATTCTTCCTGTGATGGAAATGTCGAGGAAGATTCAGATGATCCAGAAAGGCTCAACAAATATCTTGCACTAATCACGACAAGATTCTAGCGTTTTCACAAGAAGAGCCAGTTCCAGAAGAAAGCTTCAAGCAACTCTGGGGTTCAAAATCTTCATCAAAACCTACTAGAGAATACATCTGCTTCAAGTGCAAAAAGCCTGGACATTTCATTTCGGATTGCCCTTTGTGGGAAGCTAAAATCCATGCTAGTGGAAGATATGATTCTGGCAACTATCGAGGCAAAAGCAAGAGCAAGAACTACGACTCTGATGATGAGAAGAAAACGAAGAAGTTCTTAAAGAAGAAGGACAATTCCACATCAAAATCTTCGCCAAAATCTTCCTCAAGGTATCCTTCCAAGTCCTCCTCCAACCACAAGAATAACTCTTGCAAGGCCATGGCGTACATCGGCAAGGAAATGATTCTGATGAAGTAGAATTGTCAAACTCCGAAGAAGCTGATGAATCCGATGAGGATTCCGACTCTGGCATGGCTGGCATAGCATATGCTTCCTCCCCTGCAACAAACTTGTTCGAAAATCCGTCAAGCGACGATGAATCTCCTTCCTACTGCTTCATGGCCAAAGCTTCAAAGGAAAAGGTATCCTCCAAACATCACAAGGTTCACTCCAGTGATCAATATTCTTTTGATGAGGATGACCATGCTAAGTTGATCACAATTTCTAATATTCAACAAAATTCTCTTGATAAAATTGAGAAAACCCTCAGGAAATCTGAAGGTTTGTTGGTTGAGGAGATGGAGATAAATCGGTCATTGACCAAAGAGTATTCCACTCTTAAGTCATGAATGGAAGAATTGTCAAATTGTCATGATTTTCTCTCGGTCGACCACAAAAGATTGACCTACAATTACCTAAAGAGGAAACATGAACTCAAGGCGCTGAGAGAGGCTCATGAGGATTTGATCATGGAAAATTCTCTTCTCACCCAACAACTTAAAGAGAAACCTGAAGTGTTGGAACCACCCTGCTTAAAATGCCTAGAACGAAGCAATGTTGAATTAAATGCTGAATCATCTGTGAATGCTAACCCCTCTGTCGAGGAAAATTGTTCTGTTTATGATGAAAATGCTAGGTTGAAGGATCTTCTTCAGACAGGAATGTTCAAATCTCTCAAAGGGCATCAAACTCTTTATGATGTTTTGAAGCAATCCGTTCTTCTCAAAAATCCTAGAAAAGAAGGTATCGGTTTCGAAAGGAAACTGAATGAAAATGGTTCATACTGGGAACCTCATCAATATCCTCGTAATTTGTGGGTGCCTGGCAAGAGAAAAATGCTTGATCCAGCATTTCTTTCAGGATATAACTCTCCCATCCCTGAATATCCTGATAACGACTCTCTGGACAACTACAAGTTGTTCAAAAACCAATATGGTGAGGCTATTGCTCGCTATGTTGGACCAAACAGCAGGAATGTCCCCCCAAAGAAAGCTATATGGGTGCCTAAGAAAACTATTGAAGCATTACCTATTACCACGCTACTAATCATGTAGGCTCAAAATGCTCGTTACTTCATTGAAATAGTTCAACGGAATGAGTACATGCATACCTCATTCAATCACTATGCTCATTCATCTGGAAGGAACTTCAATGCTTATTCTTTCAATTATGCTCGCACCTCATCGAGCAACAATCATGTTTACCGAAAGAAATCATACCCTATTCGCTCTACTGTTTCCAAGCCACCTGAAAAGATGTGGGTGGTTAAGAAAGCCTAATTCTTCTGTAGGACTATGCTACGGGTGTCCAGAATGGATAATGGATAGTGGATGCACTAGTCATATGACCGGAGACAAGTTGTTGTTTGTCGACCCCAACTTAACTGCTTCTCCTTTGAAGTACATCACTTTTGGCGACAACAACAAAGGAAAGGTAATTGGGCCAGGTAAAATTGCTATATCCAGAGACAAATCCATTGATGACATTTTACTTGTTCAGTCTCTTGGATTCAATCTTATGTCAGTTGGCAAGCTATGTGATCCAGGCATGCTAGTCCTATTTTCCATATCCAAATGCATTGTCTTTATGGCCTCTGACAATTTCTTCGTCTTCGAGGGAATTAGAAAAGGTGATCTATATATTTCGGATTTCTCTAAGGGTCCCTCAGTCCAAACTTGTTTGCTTGCAAAAGCAACCGAAGGTTGGCTGTGGCACCAAAGGGTTGGTCATGCAGGTATGAGAAATTTGCAAACTCTAGTGAAGAAAAATAATCTTTGTGGCATTCCTGATGTAAAATTCGACAAGAATCATCTCTATGCTACATGTGAGGCTGGTAAATTAGCCAAGAAGCATCATTCATCAAAGACTGTTATGACCACGACAAGACCTCTGGAAATTCTTCATATGGACTTATTCGGTCCTAAAAAATATGCAAGTTTCAGTGGTAGTCATTATGGTGTATTTATTGTTGATGATTTCTCTCGATACACTTGGGTATTCTTTCTCGAAGACAATACTTGCACCCAAGAGATCTTCAAAAGTTTTGCAAACAAGGCCCAGAATGAATATGAAGTGCGAATTAAGCATGTCAGAAGCGACAATGCCACTGAGTTCAAAAATACGCATATCAATGATTTTCTGGACGAAAATGGTATTACTCATGAATTATCTGTTGCTTACACTCCCCAAAAATGGAGTTGTTGAACGAAAGAATAGAACTCTCATCAAAATGGCAAGAACAATGCTCAGTGAGTATAAAACTCCTATTTGCTTCTGGACTGATGCCATTAACACTGTTTGTCATTTTATCAATCGTGTTTATCTTCAAAAGTTCCTTAAGAAAACTTCATATGAGATTATCACTGACAAGATACCAAATGTTTCTTATCTACATGTTTTTGGTGCACATTGTTACATTTTTTATATGAATCATTCTTCCAAGTTTGCACTTAAGGCACATGAAGGTTTTCTTCTTGGTTATGGCCCGAACTCGCATACTTATCATGTCTATAACTCTCACCACAGGAAAGTTATGGAAATGGTAAATGTGTGGTTTGATAAATCTAATGGATCCCAAAAAGAGCACCTGCCAAATGTGTTAGATGAACCACTGATTTCGGATGCTATTCGGCAAATGGCCATCGGGAGCGTCAAGCCAGTTGAACAAAATGCACCTGAGTCTTTCGATGATGATGCTTCTATGACTTGAAGTAGAGCATGACAAGCCACTGCCAAAGCAAATGCTACTCCAAATGAAAATGGCAATCAAATTCCAAATGCCAATCAAAATGGCAATCCCAAAGGGAATGGCAATGCAAAAGCTGATGCTGATGAAAACAATGATGATCATCAAGATGAAAATCCTCATCCTCGAGTGGAAAATTGAGTTGAACCTTCGTTAATTCTCGATGAACTTGAGAATCCAGGTTATCAACCAACAACTCGTTCACGCACTCCCTTAGCTAACTACTGTGGCAGTTTCTCCTTTGTTTCATTGGCAGAACCTACCAAGTATGAAGAAGCTATGAATGATCCAGATTGGATGAATTCTATGCAAGAGGAGTTGGTGCAATTTGAACTGAATGATGTGTGGGAATTGGTTGACAAACCAAATCCTAAGAAGCATAATATCATCGGCACAAAATGGATTTTCCGCAATAAGCAAGAAGAAAATGGCGTTGTGGTGAGAAACAAAGCACGTCTTGTCGCTCAAGGGTACACACAGGTAGAAGGTATTGATTTTGGTGAAACATATGCTCCTGTTGCACGCCTTGAGGCAATTCATATTCTTCTCTCTTATGCAAATTACAATGATATCTTGCTTTATCAAATGGATGTGAAAAGTGTTTTCCTCAATGGTGAAATTGATGAGGAAGTATATGTAGACAACCACATGGCTTTGAACACCCTGAGTTTCCTAACAAAGTTTTCAGGTTGAAAAAGGCTCCCTATGGGCTAAAGCAAGCCCCTCGAGCATGGTATGACACCTTGAAGAAGTTTTTGCTTGGCAAAGGGTTCAAGCCAGGATCCACTGATCCCACACTTTTCACTCATGTTGTTGATAATGATCTATTCTTATGTCAAATTTATGTGGATGATATTATCTTCGGCTGTACTAACAGTGCTTGCATCTTAGAGTTTGGGACGAATGATGTCCGAGAAATATGAAATGTCTATTATGGGTGAACTTAACTTCTTTCTCGGACTACAATTTCATCAATAAGCAAATGGAATTTGCATATCTGAGGAGAAATATCTGAAAGAGTGCCTGAAGAAGTTCAAAATGCAAGATTCCAAAATGAAGGGCTACAAAACACCTATGCCCACAAATGGTAAGCTGGATGCAGATGTGTACGGTAAGGATTACGATCAGAAGGCTTATCGTGTATCTTTACCTATGTGCATCCAAATCTAATATTATGTTGAGTCTTTGCATGTGTGCCTGCTATCAAGCTACACTGAAAGAATCGCATCACCAAGCGGTCAAGTGTATTTTGAGATATTTGGCTCACACCCCCACCTTAGGTTTATGGTATCGTAAGGGAGCACATTTTGATCTCGTTGGCTATTCAGACTCAGACTGCGCAAGTGACTTGGTTGACAGGAAATCTACTTCGAGGATATGTCATTTCCTCGGTAGATCATTGGTATGTTGGTCTTCAAGGAAGCAGAATTGTGTACTCTTTCTACGGCTGAGGCTGAATATATTGCTGCTGGCGCTTGTTGCACTCATTTTATTGTGGATGAAGCAAACTTTGAATGATTATAGCATCAAGGTCAAGAAGATTCCTTTATATTGTCACAATGAGAGTGCTATCAAAATTGCACACAGTCTAGTGCAACATTCTCGCATGAAGCATATTGCCATCAGACATCATTTCATTCGTGATCATGTTGCTCGAGAGGATATTGTCATCAATCACATCAAGACCGAAGATGATCTCGCTGACATTTTCACCAAGCCTCTCAATGAGAGAATATTTTGTGCGTTACAGTTCGAGCTAAATATCCTGGACTTCGCAAACATGCAGTAAGCTGGACTCGGCACCCGTGCTAACACTTCCACATCTTAGAAAAAATGGGTGCATAACACTCGAAGAGTTTAAATATTTTGACAGAGTGAAATTTTCTTTCTGGGAGTGAATACATTAATGAAGAACTAGACTAACGAGGTGCCACGATAATTATGCGACGCTCGAGGTCATATAGTTGGTGGGTCCGCCACCACAATTTTCTTTCATTGAGTTTCTGTTCGATCGAAAGATTTAGTGTTTGTCTGAATGCATTTCTCTCATAGCTATTCCTTCGAGTGTTTTTGTTTTGTTGCCTGAGTGAAATGCCTAGGACCCTGTTTTCCCTCTGTTCTATCTCTTCCATTCTATGTTGTTCCATTACAAATGCTCAACTCCATCTGGAACAAAACTTTACCTGGTGTCCTTGACCATGATTAAGATTCTCTGAACTTTAATCTATTTTGGAGAAAGCTGTCCAAAATTTGGGGTTTCCTGCCCAAGTCAGGACCTCGTTCTTTTGTGATGGTTGCCACATGCAACCCATCAACTGCCACATTATCCTATCCGTTGAATTGCAATAGTCCCTCGATTGTGGCCATTCGATCGGATTCACCCTGCGCGGTTATTTCCCCTCGCATATAAAT
Organism: Triticum aestivum; assembly: GCF_018294505.1. Classification (NCBI taxonomy): domain Eukaryota; kingdom Viridiplantae; phylum Streptophyta; class Magnoliopsida; order Poales; family Poaceae; genus Triticum; species Triticum aestivum. The sequence continues at coordinate 137,169,548 of NC_057804.1, forward strand.
ATCACAGCACCCCGCTCCCTTATTTGCTTCTCTTCCTCCTCGCCCTCGTCTCCTATAAAACCCTCACCGCAATGATCCTCCTCCTACGACTGAAAAGTCTCCTGATCATGCAGATGCTCAACATGCGAAAGAAAACTCGTCTAAGCAAGCAATTCCCTCGCCAAGGCCAACTGAACCAGTGCTTGTGGCCTCCCCTGTTCGTGATGCCATTCCTTCTCAGCCACATGTCTCCGAAGAAGGTGAAATCCATCGGTCCGAGCCCCAAGCTTCTCCTGCTCATGACGAACCAAATGCTTCGGATCCTCCCTTTGCACAACCCCAGATCTCCGAAGATCAAACGCAACCGCCTCCGGTGCATATTGAAAAGGAATCTGCTCTACTACCTAGTACTTCTGCAGCTCCAACCTATGTGCCATTTGCTCCAGCTCAACTGCAAGTGTCACTTGCCACATCACGAAGAATTTGAGATGATGTTACGATGGCAAACAGATCTATTTCTTCTCGTCATGCAGACTCCGTAGTATATGGAGATGAAGTAATTTCAGTCGAAGATGAACTTAAATATACATATCCTCATGAACAACTGCCATTTTTCAAGACTGGTGTTGGTTCCAAAGGACCGTTATTCAATCAGAATATACACCCTCAATTCTTTAAAGAAAGTCCATACAAAGGATCACACACATCTGAATCGCCCCGTTTCTGGAACCAAGAACATGCCATCTATTATTCTCGGATTCCGTATGATAACCAAAAGATATTTCCTCACGAGTTCCCGGATTTCTCAGCTATGAAGAGTGTTGGATGTTTTGATCAGATACTGCAAGATCTTTAGGATTTTTTCCTCAGCAATGTCTTTGCATTTGAGCATACGTGGAACTGAGAAATTATCCTTCAGTTCTATGCAACATTGTACAACTTTGGTGATGAATCTGACAGTTCCAAGTGGATCATGGAGTGGATGACCAAAGGGAAACAGATCAAATGCACATCTACAGATTTTGTCTCCCATTTTCATTTCCCTCGGTTCGAGCATGGCAAAAAAGAGATTAGAGTGCACAACATTGATGTTATTTCAGATGAAATCTTTCAATGTACCATGGACAAAGAAAAGATTCGAGACTACCATGATCCTCCGGTGCCCGAGCACTTAACTTTCAAAAATCAAACTTTGTATCATTTGCTGACCTACACCATTTGCCCTCTGGTCGGGATGAGTACAAATAATGTCATTTCTGATGTTCTTCGAAATGCCATCTATGCCATCTCCAAGAAATATGTCTTTGATGTTGAGGATATGTTTCTGCAAATATTGAAGGACTCTACTCAGCATCCGAAAACCATCAAAGTCTATGCACCATGGATTAAAAAGGTTGTTGATCATGCCATGAAGACAAAGTACTTGGCGAAAGTGAGTCACAAAAGCTTTATTCCTCCTATGCAGGACACCCTGCAAGTCATGCAGGATATTTCTTCGGCTAAATCGCCAGACTCAAGCCATCAAGATTATGAAAAAACATTCAATGTGCCTCGACTGCCTCAGCGTGACCAAAAGACATCTCTTCAACCTCCATCGCAGATTGAAGTAAGTATGCACACACAACAGCTGATGTTGTAGCATATTGCTAAGGATCACCGAGATAAAGCACATCTTGCTGCCGAGCTTAGTGCCATCAACAACCGAACCAAAGTAGTGCATATGGTTGCAGTTGAGAATAAGAAGCGCCTCTGGAAGTTGCTTTGGAAGTTTTTCTCCAAGAAACAACTTCTGGCCAGCGATCTCAAAGAACTTTATGATTATATTGACCAAGGCTTCGCTAAAGAAGATTTCCAAGATTTCATTACACCTCCTCTTCCTGATCGAGCGCCAACTACTAACCTTCTGCATATCAAGCTTCGCAAGATAATAGAAGAATCTGAAGCCACCTCACCGACTAAAAAACAGCCGAAGGAAATGTACTATCACATATTAATTAAGAGGTTGATCCCAATGTGCCCTCATCAGAAAAGCACCAAGAAGCCATTCCTGAAGACAAATCTGCTACTGCTGACGACAAAGATCTTCAGTTATGTCCAAACTAGAAACTTCTTCGGACAACTCTTCTGGTGAAGCCACAGAGTGAATCAAGCTCACAGCTTTTGCAATCCTGTTCTTCATCACCTTTTTGAGACAAGTTGACAAAAGGGGGAGAATTACATCAAGTTTTGATATATTTGCCCTCTGGGTTTATTTGGTTTCGTTTCCCGTGCGTTTTGAAACTTATGCCTTAAAGACTATATGTGATGTGATGTAAAACTTATGTGTTGTAATGTTAATAACCCCGCCTGCTACACCATTTCTCACGAAGCATTTGTTTTGCAGGTGGAATTATTATCAGAAGTTATGAATGATTGATTACAATCTCGATGGATTATATGTCATCAATGCGAATCATTATCTCAAATGATCGAAATCTCCCCTATATACTTCCATGAATCGCAGGAGGATTTTATCTCATATCAGTTACCCTGCATACATCTAGGGAGAGCATATTTCATCATCAAGCCAAGTAACGCTAATTCACTCTTGTTCGAATTACTTTTCACTTATCTATCTTCACTTTGATGATTATCTGTTTTGACAAAAACCGTCCAAAAAGGGGGAGAATGTTGGTGCAATGATAGGCCCCTTATGTGTTGGAGTTTGTTGACATAAACAATATGGGACTTATGTGTTCGTCAGTGCATATAGAGTAACAGGCCCCTGAGATATCGAGGATTTTGATGTAAATGACGAAGATAATCTCCCTGCACTGCAGCGAAGGTTATCTCTGAAGATAATGATGACAAGAGTGACCCCTCAAAAATTGCTAAAGTAAAACAATTGGTTCGATATATATTCGAGGAAAATTACCTTCTCCGAGGAGATTGAAGACAAAGTGAAGACATAGTATTTGTTTCGTTGTTTTTCTTCTCTTTATTGAGTCATAAGACCACCGTACTATTAAGAGGGGTGTAGCGATCTAACCTTTGATTCTCTGATGCTAAACCCAAATCCTATGAAAGTTGCAAGAGAAATCTATTTGTGTTCCGAGCAAATACTTGCCATCAAGAGACGATGATCTTCTTTGTTGCGAGAGATTTGTCTTAGACCGAGGAGTTAGCATTACTTGTTCCTCAAGTAATGTTATGTTGCTCCAAAATTCGACCGTTGTAAACGTGTCAGTTGGCCATTAGCTGGACCGTGTGTCCAAAATGGTCATTTCCCACCAGAGAAAGTTGCGGCTATAAATAGCCACCCCGTGTCAGCTCTGTCCGGCGGCTGCTCCGTTTGATTCTGAGAAGATTGTTGAGCAACCCCCTCTCTAAGCAATTTGAGTTTAAAATCCACCGAGAGAAAACCCCTAGAGCCGAAGAATTATATAGTGGTTCAGCATCACTTGAATCTAAGTCCAGTATGCTCCGCCTATTACTCTTGAGAGCTGCAAACTCTCTAGATGGTTAGGTGTCAATTTTTTCAGAGGCCAAGAGTGATTGTGGTTCTTGAAGAAGAAGTCTATAAAGTTTTGGAGATCGCCTCAAGTATCTACCACGAGTAATCGGCATTGGTTGCTGAACCAATTGTCAAAGAGAATAGGGTGAAGAGAGTTTATCTTCTGTGTTAAGTCACAACCCCTCCAACCAGACGTAGTTCTTGTGTAGAAGGACGGACTGGTCGAACAAATACACTGTCGCCATCGAGCACCACTGGTTACCTCTACTACCTATGTTTACATTCGATATGTTTTTCATCATGTGATTTGTCTCGATGCATGTTGTAGTTTCCTTTCGGTACTTAGTATTAGCTTGCCGCTGTTAGTATTTCATTCGCTCCGCTACTGGGTTCCGAGAGTTTTGAGTTTTCTGAAGAAAATTTAAAACTCTCATTCACGCCCCCCTCTGGTAGACATACTTCATTCCTACATAAGGTAAATGACTAAGTGTTATGCTCTCTGACAACGTCGCTAGAAAATGCTTTTGATGTCTCGCAGTCTCTCGTGCAAGTATCGCAATGGGTATTGTTCCCACGGAAGAGCTGATGGAAGGCAACTACCAACAACGCAAAACTACTTTGTCACATACGTAGCTACGTTGGCACCCAAAACCGGAGTTTAGAAATAGTCTCTCCTATTCGTTGCTAGAAAAGTGATAAATATGAGTTTTAACTAAACTACAAACAAGAAGGTAGAGTAGTAATAAAAATGGCTTGGTTAAACGAGAGGGTGCTTGAGCTATAATGGCATTCCTAGGGGTTTAAGATTCATCGCCACTATTATGTTTTACTTAGCTAGGCAAAAGCACAATTTTGGGATTAAGATAGCCTCTTAATTGTTGGTAATTACATACTCTTAGTTAGAGCGTTGTCTTTGAGTGAAGCACTTAGAGCATAGAGTATGACCCCATGCACCATAAGATCTCTCAGTTGAGAACTTGTGTAGCCTGCATTCATGTATTGGCGACAACTTCGTGCTTGAGGAAAAAGATTTGCCTCCAAACAACTGTGATTCCATGGGCTATGAGATTGGCCCTTCCAAGGAAGGGTGGAGCCTTATTGACTTGGCTAACCTTGTTGGATGGCACCTTTGGAGTACACATCCGTCAAAGCTTGATGGTGAGGATGCATATTAAAATTTCACTCATGGACCGACGTAATCTTGTGTTGTTGGATAAGAGCTTGAAGACGAATTCGATGACCATTGTTGCACAACAAAGATGAAGAAAAACCAATTCCCACTGGGACGCCAATTTGTTTGACACGGAAAAAGTAAACAAAAAATAACACAAGGGCGTCCCTGTGTATCAATACACAAAGAAGAGATAGGAAAATATGTATTTTATTAATCTCACATACAGAAACAAAATTACAATATCTCTATTAAGAGTATGACTTCGGCGATGTTGTTTCTGATTCATGGGCCTCAGAAAGCCGTTGATTAATTACATATGTAGTTCAACCCTACAGACCACCTCTGATTAAGTTGCTGCAATGATCGTCTTCTTCAGGTCTCTTTTCCATGAGCTTGATGTAAATGATGGTGATGTAGTGATAAAGTGGAGGGGGGGGGGGGGTACGACCATCGCACCGGTTAAGCTTAGCCATAGCCAACCGACTTGCCTTTCTAGGATAATTACGGATGTGAATTGTTGTGTTTGCATTCATACCCGATGCTCTACATGCGTCATGTTTTTTAGTTTCTCTATTTTCTTAGCACCGATGAGGATACTTGACTTGGTGTATTTAGAAAAGTGTTTGCACTCATCGCATCGACCCGGATGCCGGACTTGGTGTAGTCCGTGTTTTAAATTTGCGACCAACCTCCGTCATGCAAATACATTTTTGAAATGTACAAGGATTTATAAATGTCCATCAATTTTAAAAAAAAAGTTCACAAATTTAAATCATGCCCACAAATTCTACAAATCTTCATGAATTTAAATAACTGTTGGTAAAAATGTTCATAAAATTTTCGAAATGTTTCTGCATTTGAAAAGGTATTTCAGAATTTTCAAAAATCTCTAGGAATTTAAAAAATGCTAATGAATTAAAAAACGTTCATAAATTTTAATAGATGTATGATAATTTAAAAATATTCAGATATTTGAAAATGTTCACAAATTTTCATAAAATATAACCAAAAGTAAAGAGAAAACTGAAAATTAAAAACATGAAAAGAGCTCTCGAATAAGGTTGTAGAACCTTCCCAAAACCGATGAGAAAAAAACAAAAAACAATCCAATGAGAGAGAGCAGATATAGTTGCTGGGTAGAGCACGTTTGGTGGACTTTCCCACGCGGTGCGGGGCAACTCCACAAAATATAGACTACTAGGTGATCTGCGGTATTTTAAAGATTAATTTTGTATATGTTCTATACGAATAAAATGATCTAAATCAAAAGCTATTCTTTCCGAAAGTAATTATATGTGATCAAAGAGTTTGCATGTACGTTGGACTATTGGAGATCGAATAATTAAATTCGGGTATGCATGTGCTATAAAATAGTTCTAGTGGATGATGACGGGGCACATTTGATGATGTGGAGGGTTGTATGTTGAGAGAATGAGACTTCGTGGGGATCAACTATTTATGTATTATAAATTCGCAGAGGGGCGAGCTAGATACTGGGCCTACCCTAGCTAGTAAGGCCGTGCCCAGATTCCGGTTTTGGCAAGGTTCTATATCCGGTTTCCTGGTTTTAGGAACCTTTATCCTATCTGCTTTTTTAATTTTGTTTACTGCTTTTCCTAGTTTTATTCTTGTATTTTGTTTCTGTCTAAAATTTATTCCCTTTTTTTAAAAAAATGTGTTTTCTAAGACAAGTTCACTAAATTTAAAAATCATTGTGTTTTATAGAACACGGTCAAGGATTTTTTTTTTACTTTTATAAATTAAAAAGACATCTAGAATTTTAAAAAAAATCAGTTTCAAGAAAATTTCAAACATTTCAAAAAATGTGTTGAATAAATGTTCGTGAACCATTTAAAAGATATTTTAATAAACATTTAATTAAATATTCGTGGTTCTACGAAAAAATTCCATTTTTTTATAAAATGTTCTCTTCAAAACAATAAGGGATAATTTTTATAATTTTTGATTTTTTTTTAATATTTCTGAGCGTTTTATTGGAAATTTGTGAATAAATAAACCTATTAGAAATCTGGAGCAACCTCTTACAAAATGAAAGACCGTTGGCAACTATATGCACTGGAGTGCTGAATCCTTCGAAGTTTCATGCTACAGGCAGTTCTATGTCTCACTTATAACGCGAGCTAGCGTGCTCTAGCGTCAGGCTCCTGTCTAAATGGGCCAGTCTAACCGCGCGGGAGGCTCTGGCACCGTTTTTCTGTTTGTTTATGTTTTTTTATTTTTGTTTTAAACTTTTACATCCTTTAAACTTACAAATATTCTAAATAAATACTACTATATTATAAAAAGTAATTACATAAAAAAAGTAAAAAATGTTAACCAAGTATTTTAAAAGTATTAAATGAGTATAAAGTAAATGTTTGTGTATACGAAAAAATATATACAAAAAATATACAATATGTGTGACAAAGTTGATCATGTATTTAGAAAATTTAAATCAAACATTAAGAAATTTTTAAAAAGTGTTTGAAAAATATTTATCAAGCATTTGAAAAATGTGAAGTTTTTATTGAAAAATATTGACCATGTATTTAAAAAATGTGTATACAAAAAATGTCAATCTTAAATTTGAATAGTGTTAATCAAGCATTTGAAAATCTTACAATGCGTATAGAAAAAATGTTGACCTTGTATTAGAAAATGCTAATCTTGTATTTGAAAATGTTAATCAAGCATTTGACAACTGTTAAACATGTGTCTAGATTTTTTTTGACCATGTATTCAAAAAAATTTAGTCAAGCCTTCAATTTTTTTAAAATATTTTGATGAGAGAGAAATAACTTTGAGTTTTTTTGAGGATTTGACTCTCATGATCCGTCTACCAATCGTGCAAGTAGAATCGTACACGATTGATATCCACGACAATTACTGAACCAACTCCACGGTGTTATCAACCGATCCTACGACGCGATCAACCTATCAACGAAGGATTTTTCCTGCAAGCAAATCGAAGAACATGCAAGAAAATAACAGCCAAGCAATTTGAAATGGCGAATATGCTGGATGAAGTAAATCTCGCGAGGCAAAATTTGAGGTTTCGATCATGTATTTAGAAAATACTAATCAAGCTTTTGAAAAAAAATCAATCATTTGACTTTTCTTAAATGTTTATAGAAAATATGTTGATCATGTATTTAAAAAATGTTAATCAAGCATTTAAGAATGTAAAGATGTGAATAGAAAAAATATTTACCATGTATTAAAAATATATTAATCTTGTATTTGAAAGTTTGGATCAAGCATTTGAAAACTATTAAAAAGGTGTATGGAGAAACCTGGAACATGTATTAAAAGATGTTAAACGTATAGACGTATATGAGAAATGTAGAGTAAACACCAAAAGAAACTAAGGTATACGAAAAAGAATGAAAACCAAAGAAAGAAAATGGAAAATAAAAAGAAAACCAATGAAACAAGTACAATAAGAATGAAAAACTGTGAAAACCGATAAAAACAAAGAAAAAACAGTGGAAAATCAAGAAAAAAACAAGAAAAGAAAAAATGAGACAGAAAAGAAAAACCGATGAAAAGCATGAAAGAAACAAAAGAGAAAGCAAATAAAAATTCCAAAGTATAACGAAGAAGAAACCCCCAAAGAAAACCGAAGAAGAAAAGAAGAAAACTAAACAAAAAACAAAAGAAAACGAAAAAAACGAACGAACACATCAGCGAACAACCGATGGACAAACAAAACTAGTAATAGAGCGCGTTGTGCAGGAAAAGCTTCAGCTAGACAGATGCTGTGAGACATAGCATCCCCAGTCACAGTACTACATGCATGACGTAAAAACTTTGCGTTGGGCTTATTTGTTAATTCATGGGCTTAAGAGGAGCAATGCCATATTGTCTCTGTTTGGTTAGTTAATTGGGCTAGATAAATCTTCTTGAGATCCCCCAATTTTCTCGTGCACATGACGCAGGTTGACAAACTAAAAAGATATTCTAAATAGAAAACATGACGCAATTTGAGCACCGGGTCTATGGCAAACTAAGCATAGCTCAGATCGTGAGCGTAGATCAGACGGCTAGGTTCCTTGTGATGAAAATAGCCCACCAGGGTTCACACTGATGTTTACCACAAAAAAAAGGTTCACACTGATGATTGCATTTTTTGGGATTTATTTCAAATTTTTCGACAATGTTCGTTTAGTGGGAGACATTTCTGTCAACTACGAAACCGTTTATGGTTACTTCATCAATTCCAAGGTGTTGTGTTAGCTCGGTATATTAAAGGTGCTCTTAGGGGTAGAGTGTGTTAGCGTTTATATGGATGATCTGTATGTACATGTTGTTGGAATTTGCTAGTGTGATTTTGGCCCAAAGCCCAACCTAAATTCTGAAATTCTCTTGACCCATTCATGCACACATGTGAGTAGAGTGAGTGAGGCTAAAGTTTAGTCCCACCTCATAAGTTGAGAGAGAGTTGCACCTCTTTAAAAGGTGAGCTCTTCTACCATTTGTTTTAGAATAAATTCGAGGTACGCAGTCGATCCATCGAGGAACAAGCAATCACAGACAGTGACGACACCGAGATTTGTTAACGAGGTTCGGCGAACTCGCCTACTCCCCGGGGCAATGACTACAGGCGCTCCTCCCTGAGATACCGCAACACCGGCCATCCGGGCGCCGGCATAAGCCGCCGACACCCCCTTGCGAGCCTATTGCTATCTAGTCGTCATGGGTTACAACGTGGGGTGCCTCCTCATATATAAGAGGCCAAGAGTACAACGTGTCCGACTCCGACACTACAAGTATCTGTTGGAAATATGCCCTAGAGGCAATAATAAAAGTGTTATTATTATATTTCTTGGTTCATGATAATAGTCTTTTATTCATGCTATAACTGTATTATCCGGAAATTGTAATACACGTGTGAATACATAGACCACAATATGTCCCTAGTGAGCCTCTAGTTGACTAGCTCGTTGTGATCAATAGATAGTCATGGTTTCCTGACTATGGACATTGGATGTCATTGATAACGGGATCACATCATTAGGAGAATGATGTGATGGACAAGACCCAATCCTAAGCCTAGCACAAAGATCGTGTAGTTCGTATGCTAAAGCTTTTCTAATGTCAAGTATCTTTTCCTTAGACCATGAGATTGTGCAACTCCTGGATACCGTAGGAATGCTTTGGGTGTACCAAACGTCACAACGTAACTGGATGGCTATAAAGGTGCATTACAGGTATCCCTGAAAGTGTCTGTTGGGTTGGCACGAATCGAGACTGGGATTTGTCACTCCGTGTAGGTATCTCTGGGCCCACTCGGTAGGACATCATCATCATGTGCACAATGTGACCAAGGGGTTGATCACGAGATGATGTGTTACGGAACGAGTAAAGAGACTTGCCGGTAACGAGATTGAACAAGGTATCGGTATACCGACGATCGAATCTCGGGCAAGTACAATACCGTTAGACAAAGGGAATTGTATACGGGATCGATTGAGTCCTTGACATCGTGGTTCATCCGATGAGATCATCGTGGAACATGTGGGAGCCAACATGGGTATCCAGATCCCGCTGTTGGTTATTGACCGGAGAACGTCTCGGTCATGTCTACATGTCTCCCGAACCCGTAGGGTCTACACACTTAAGGTTCGGTGACGCTAGGGTTATAAAGGAAGCTTGTATGTGGTTACCGAATGTTGTTCGGAGTCCCAGATGAGATCCCGGACGTCACGAGGAGTTCCGGAATGGTCCGGAGGTAAAGATTTATATATGGGAAGTCCTGTTTTGGTTACCAGAAAAGTTTCGGGCGATATCGGTAATGTACCGGGACCACCGGGAGGGTCCCGGGGGTCCACCAAGTGGGGCCACCGGCCCCGGAGGCTTGTATGGGCCTAGAGTGGGAAGGGACCAGCCCCAGAGTGGGCTGGTGCGCCTCCCACCCTTGCCCAAGGCGCAGCTAGGAGGGGAGAGGGGAAACCCTAGGCGCAGATGGGCCTATAGGCCCACCCTAGGGCGCGCCCCCTCTCTCCCCCTCTTGGCCGCCCCCTCCAAGTCGCATCTAGGGCTGGCCGCACCCCTTGGGGTGGGAAACCCTAAAGGGGGCGCAGCCCCCCTTCCCCCTATATATACTTGAGGCATTGGAGCAGCCCACAAGATGAGAACTTCTCCTCTTGGCGCAGCCCTACCTCTCTCCCTTCTCCTCATATCTCGCGGTGCTTGGCGAAGCCCTGCTGGACTACCACGCTCCTCCATCACCACCACGCCGTTGTGCTGCTGCTGGATGGAGTCTTCCTCAACCTCTCCCTCTCTCCTTGCTGGATCAAGGCGTGGGAGACGTCACCGGGCTGTACGTGTGTTGAACGCGAAGGTGCCGTCCGTTCGGCACTAGGATCTCCGGTGATTTGAATCACGACGAGTACGACTCCTTCAACCCCGTTCTCTTGAACGCTTCCGCTTAGCGATCTACAAGGGTATGTAGATGCACTCTCCTTCCCCTCGTTGCTGGTTTCTCCATAGATAGATCTTGGTGACGCGTAGGAAAATTTTGAATTTCTGCTACGTTCCCCAACAGTATCCTACCCACACTACAACACCAAGTCCAAGCATAACCCAACTAGTACAAAATATTCGACACAAACACAACAAACTCCACCTTGGCGAATATTCTCCACCACCTTGAATTTGTCCATGCGTCAAACTTTCATGTACTTCGGACTTGTGTTGTCTTCTTCGTAGCTTACTGAGAGCTACTCGACGAGTCTGCCCCAGACCCGCCGCCGCCGTGAGACCCCGCTGCTACTCCTGCAACTCCAGTCTCAGTGACTCCACCTAGAATAGTGCTTCCTTGCAACTTTTAAAGATGCGAAGCCGTCCTCTCTCCAATCATCACGATCACCTCATCTTCTATGATTCTCATGGTCTTCTTATCGCGATCACAACGGAATACCATACCACCATCATGAAGAACACCAAGCAAAATTAGATTCCTCCTTAGCCCTGGCACATGCCTGACCCCCCGAAGCATCCGCTCAACTCCGTCAAACATCTTGATTTTGATGTCACCTACTCCAGCAACACGATAACCTGTGTCATCGCCCACATAGGCTAAACCAAACTCACCAGACTTGTACGAAGAGAACCACTCCCTGTTGGGTGTCGCATGAAAAGAGCAAGCTGAATCCAACATCCACGCTTTAGTTTTGGTTGACCGCCTGTCTGATACTATGAGGATATCACTACTGCTGTCTGAGTCATCACCATGAGTTGCTTTATTAGCACTTGCCCCACCATTGACTTCTGGACAATCCTTTCTCATATGCCCCCACTGCTTACACTTGTGACACTGTATATTCTTTTTCTTTTTCTTGTTCTTCCCAGCCTCATATCCCTTCCGCCACTGCTCACCCTTGACTAGCAAACCTTCACCATGAGAGACTTCCGCCGTGTTCTTCTTTCTCATATCATAAGATAGCAATGTCGTAGTAATATCGTCATTCTTGACGGTCTCCTTGCCGTGCGTCAAAGTAGTGATCAAATGGTCATAGGATGATGGCAATGAACAGAGAAGCAGAATTGCCCTATCCTCATCGTCAACCGTCGCACCCAAGCGTGCTAGATCCGTCACGACTTGATTAGAGGCGTTCATATACTCCACAAGGTCTGACCCCTCCTGCATCCTCATCCCATACAACTTTTGCTTCAGATACACCTTGGTCGTCGCAGTCTTGGACATAAACTAACTTTCCATCTTCAACCAGATCTTCTTCGGCGAATTTTCATCCATGACATGATAAATAACCTGGTCCGACAGACACAGCCGTATAGTCCCGGCTGCTTTCAACTGTAACTCCTCCCAATCATCCGCCTCCATCTTAACTGGCTTGGCTTCGTGCAACAACGCCTTCAAGCATCCCTGTTGTGCCAACAAATCTTTCACCCTTGTCTGCCATAACCCAAAGCTTCCAGTTCCGTTGAACTTCTCCACCTCAAACCTGGTACCCAATGGCACCATGGTTCTTTGTAAGGCTGACCCTGTGAAAAATTATCCGAGCTTTGCACGCGATGCCCCAAGTAGACGAACAAGATCTCCGCGTACTAATAGCAAAACCAACCAAAAAAATCCTTCCGGTCTTCACGTGTTCTGCTCCTGTCTTGGCTCAACTCTTGGATGCTAGCGATTGTTTTGCCTCTGCCCTTGCTTCCGATGGATGCCTACGATGGATTTCTCTTCTGCCGATCTGATCTGCCTCTGTCTCGTCCCTTGCCCGGCTGCCTTCTTTTAAAGTGTGCGTGCACAGCTCTAGCAGTCCCGCTCGGCTACGAGGACTTCTCCCAGGACTCGGTCCTGTTTTTTATTCCAAACAAAAACTCGGTCGTTGTACGCGTTTCGTTCCTGACTTCCACCGGAGTCCGACAGATCCGTGTCTGCGCGTATACCTTGAGCAACCGAACAGGCTCCAGCTGCCGGCCTTCCGCTCGATACGGCCCAACATGGCTCGGCCAGCCGCGTGGCTCCCTGGCTGCTCCCGTGCGTCGCGCCTAATGGCAGGCCATGCACCACCGCCGTGGATGCATGCCCTGCGTGCCGCTTAGTCGGGTACTCCTTGCCGCCCAGTGAAGGTTACGCCGATTTCAATTGCTTCGATCTTCCACATCACGATCCGTAGCCTCCTCAAACCTTGCTCTGATACCACTTGTTAGAATAAATACGAGGTACGCAGTCGATCCACCGAGGAACAAGCAATCGCAGACAATGACGACACCGAGATTTGTTAACGAGATTCGGCGAACTCGCCTACTCCCCGGGGCAATGACTATGGGCGCTCCTTCCCGAGATACCGCAACACCGGCCACCCGGGCGCCTGCACAAGCCGCCGACACCCCCTTGCGAGCCTATTGCTATCTAGTCGTCATGGATTACAACGTGGGGTGCCTCCTCATATATAAGAGGCCAATGGTACAATGTGTCCAACTCCGACACTACAAGTATCCTACCCACACTACAACACCAAGTCCAAGCGTAACCCAACTAGTATAAAATATTCGACACAAACACAACAATTTGTATGAGCATGAGAAGAGGAGACCTACACGCGCGCTCCTCCTCCTCGCCGCGCCGCGCCGCGCCGCGGGTTGCGGGATTGAGCCGAGCCGAGGACAGAGCTATGCACGTTGTCTATATTTTTGCTACTCAGGAAAAATTAATGAGTCATTAATTAATAATTAATGGATGCGTTAATTACTGAACAGTTTCCGATTCTTTTGGATCGTGACGACTCGAACGTGGGGTTTACTCCCACGACCTATCCGGCCCGCACTATATAGTCAGTCAGACATCTACCCTAGCAGCTGCTGCTTCGTATGGTTTCTCACCATCGTTCCAGATCATTGCGCCGCCAAGCAAGTCTTCTCCATCCCTCCTTTCAGCGTGCACCGGGAGAAGGGACAGCAGGCCTCCGAAACCCCGCCTCTCGTGATCCTGTATGGGAGAGGGGCGATCAGGTTTTTGGGGAGCGCACTCGCGCGACTGCTGGCAGCGATGACTTCGCGAACGACGACTTCTTCCCCGACCTCGGCAACCTGATCCTCGACGACATGGGCGATAACGTCAACGCCGGCGGTGCTGCTCCCGCTGCACTGTATGTGATTCTATCTTTCCTGTTCGAGATCGTGGTAGAATTCATGTTTCTAGTATGTGCCCTAGATGTGATATGTTCATCTGCTATGCTAGTTCGCATGATTAGTTCAATCTCTGCTACTGTAGTCATGATTTATCTTCTGTTTATTCAGATTATATCTCATAGTAATTTGCTCATATTTCCAACACATGTATGTTGACATCTGCATGGTACCGTGTTCTAGAAAGAGCACTGGATCGATGCGATGAGTGCAAACACGGCAATCAGCATCCAGAGACTTTCCGTAAGCAACATGCAATGCGGTTGACACGTTCAGTCAATCAACAAAAAGCTAAAAAGCCTAATGCATTCGACCCGAGCTAAAACTTGGATGGCGAGATTGTGCATCCACTTTCCACCCAACCGAGTTACGTACTGCTCTCGTTTTATACGTCCTCCAATGCCACAGTACTATCGTTGTGACTGAAAAGATTCATGGCACCTACATATACTAGCAACATGCCACCGGTTAAAAATCTTCCATGACGAATTGAGTGTTGGTTCCTCCTGGGCTCTTAGCAGTCTCAGTCGATTTATTCCTCCCACTCAGCGCTACTACAGTCACATGACAGAAGCACCGGCGGTTTCTTGGACCCCTCGAAATCAAATGGTGACAAAATCGAAATGCATGACCGGGATCCGAGAAGTAGCAGTTACGCAGCTACCGCTATCTAGCTAGCAAACTCCCCTTAACTTTCATGAAAGACTGATGCGACTAGCTAGCTAGAGCCACGGAATGTCCCTAGCTCTCTCCGGCTTTTCCTCAAAGCCGGGCGATGTTGAAACTTTTGTCTGCATACTTTCCATTGCAAGCGCCCCTTCTTGTTTAGTCCGTGATCGCTCGTTAATTAGGTCGCATAAGGATGGCTCCACGGTGTGTAAGTGATACTCCTATATGACGAAAGCAGGGACTGTAGGAAGAGAGGGCGTGGAAGATTGTCTTGCTAGAGGGATGCAGAGTTTCTCAGTCTGAGCTCAAATGAGCTCGGTGAACAGTAAAATCAAAAAAATCTAATTATTCTTTTTTGACAAACATTGACAAAAATTTTAAGGGCTTGCAAAAATTCGTCATGGAATCACATTCCTAGAAGGTGTGGCAAAAAAAACCATACTCTAAAAATGCTACTTTCAAAAGCATTTTGAAGCACTGATTTTATTTTTTTCTGCCACGCTCTATAGGAATATGATTTTATGGCGAATTTTTGCAAGCAGTTAAAACTTTTGTCAGTGTTTGTCATAAAAAAATCAGATATTTTTGATTTTTTGATTTTTTATTTTACTGTTCACCAAGCTCATTTGATCTCGGAAGCAGACGGACACTTGCATTGCTAGAGTTGGCATATGCAACTTGTAAGAGCAACTCTAACAGACCCCGCAAAATCTGGACCCGCAAAACGCGTTTACAGTTTCACGAAGATCTCGTTTGCGGGTCGAAAACTAGTGCGGTTGAACAGAAACCGTAGATGAAACTGCATAATTTGAAAAAATAGTTTCGCAGGAGAAATTGCACCTCGTGGACGTGAGTACTTCATCACGTACTACATATGTTTTACATGATCAAGCACTACAAACACTAGTTCATACTACATACTACATCAGTACTAGTACTAGGGGGTGGGGATCTCACGGCGGCGAGCTCGCGGCCCTGGACGACGCCGTGGCGGAGCTCAATCCTCCTCGCCGGAGCTGCAGAGGTCGATGTACTTTGCCCTCTGCTCCTCGCGGATGCGCCGCCCCTCGCCGTCCTTCTCCTTGGCGGCGAGGTTGGCCGCAACCGCCTGCCGCCACTGGAGGTCTTCGAGCTCCTCGGCGTGGCGCCGACGGTCCGCCTCCTCGCGCATGCTTCGCTCGGCAATGGTGGTCGCAACCGCGTCGATGTCGGCGATGAAGTCCTCCGGCCCGACGACTCCACGGCGGCCGAGCTCCTCGGGTTCCTCAGACTCCTCCTTGACGGGGACGAACTCGAAGTCCTCCGGCTCCTCCGACCACTCCCTCTTCACGGGGAGAAGGCCCGCGCCGGAAGAGGAGGAGCTCCCGCCGTAGGAAGATCTCGCTGCAGAGAAGAAGGACGTAACAGAGGACGGGGTACAGCCGTGCCGACGGTCGTACTCCTCCGTCTCTCGGAGGCGGAAGCTCGGCGGCGGCGAGAGGCCGTAGTTGGTCCACTTCCTCGCCCCGTCCGACCGGACGCGCCGCTCGCGCTCGGGGTCGCTTCCGCTGTCGGATCTGCTCCCGAAGCTGCGTCTGGAGCTCCACATGCGGCCCCACATGGTGGCTGGAGGCGGAAGGTGGTCGCCGGCGGCGAGAAATGTGGAGAAGGGGGTGGGAATTGCGTGGCTCGGCGGCAGCGGGGGATAGGGTTTCGACCCGCAAACGCGTCGTGGAACAGTAGATATAGTGGTCGGGGCGTGCGGTTTGCGGGCCGCGGCAAATTTTGTTACGGGCCGGACGAGTATGTGGGCTCTGTTCTGACCGAAAAATTGGGTCGGGCCCGCATACTCGCCGAAATTTTACGGTTTCGCATCTTTTGCGGGGTCTGCTAGAGTTGCTCTAAGGAGTGTGCAGGGCAGAGAAAAGTCGGGTGGAGTAGTGTAGCTTTTGCTGTAAGAGAAAGTTGTGACTGAACTGTGAAGGAGATGACCATCTTTTTTCAACTTAATTCGCATAGCGTGTTGGCTAGTTTCTTTTAGCGGCCAAAGCTATGTATTAGATAATTGAAGAAATTATTTTCCGTCTGTGCGTGGGGCTAAGTAAAGCTCCTGGCCACTGTAATCTTACCAAGACACTTGTAACATGAACCCTTTCTTCTTAATACAGTGACACGCAAATCTTTTGCATGTTCTTGGGAAATTGCGGGGCAGACAACCAGCCACCATATGCACCGGAATAGTTGATCCTCACTACCTCTATTATCTTAATATGCATCTCATCAAAGGCCCACCAAAACATGTATGATAAAAAGTTCTCCATCATTAGTTGATTCCATGCACATATCCCATCTCACCAGTCATGCCACCTTATCAAAGGTCCACACAACATGCATGTGATTTTTATCCATTATACTGTGTCACTTATATTCAATAAATATTTTCAAATACAGAATAATCAAATACATCATATAATATGTGTTTTTAGTTTTAGTTCATATGTTGTTAATTCAACTGTTCATGATTCATACAATCAAATCCCTTGAAATATACTGCAATCGATTCCCGCAACAAAGCGCGGGGTATCCTTTAGTTTATTACTAAGTTACTTTTCCATGACATTACAAAGAACAAATTGAGAAATAAAAAAGCCATATATAAATCAAGAATATTAGTTACATATACATGCAACACATGACAACCATTAATGTCAATCGTGAACCCAAGTTCATTATACCCACAATGAACAGTAAAATCAAAACAAATAGAGAAAAAATAAACCTTGTGATAACCCACAAGTGTAGGGGATCACAACAGTTTTTGATAAGTAAGAGTGTCGAACCCAACGAGGAGCTAAAGATGGAATAAATATTCCCTCAAGTTCTATCGACCACCGATACAACTCTACACACGCTTGACGTTCGCTTTACCTAGAACAAGTATGAAACTAGAAGTACTTTGTAGGTGTGATAGGATAAGTTTGCAAAATAATAAAGAGCAAGTAAATAAAAGCTAGGGGTTGTTTAGATGAAGATGCAATAAAGTAAATATAGCGAGTGTAGAAAAGTGGTGGTAGGAGTTGTGAAATTGTCCCTAAGCAATTGACTATGTTATTAGACCGGTAATCACTATTGCAATTCTATTTGAGGGAGAGGCATAAGCTAACATACTTTCTCTATTTGGATCATATGCACTTATGATTGGAACTCTAGCAAGCGTCCGCAACTACTAAAGATTCATTAAGGTAAAACTCAATCATAGCATTAAAGTATCAAGTCCCCTTTTATCCCATACGCAACAATCCCCTTACTCGGGTTTGTGTTTCAATCACTCACGCAACCCACATAAGCGAATCATGAACGCATTGCAACACCCTACAGCGGGAATCCCTCACGCTTGCGCGACACGGAGGGCACCATAGGACAGCACCAATAATAAAACATGCAACTCAAACCAATCATAGCAATTCATCAATCACCGATAGGACAAAAGAAATCTACTCAGACATCATAGGATGGCAACACATCATTGGAAAATAATATGAAGCATAAAGCACCATGTTCAAGTAGAGGGTACAACGGGTTGTGGGAGAGTGGACCACTGGATATAGAAGGGGGAAGGTGATGGAGATGTTGGTGAAGATGACGGTGATGTTGGTGAAGATCGCGGTGATGATGATGACCCCCGGCAGTGCTCCGGCGCCACCGGAAGCAAGGGGGAGAGAGAGCCCCCCCCCCCCCCCCTTCTTCTTCTTCTTCTTCCTTGACCTCCTCCCTAGATGGGAGAAGGGTTTCCCCTCTGGTCCTTGGCTCCCATGGCTTGGGAGGGGCGAGAGCCCCTCCGAGATTGGATCTAATCTCTCTGTTTCTACGTTCTCTGTTTCTACCCCTTCACCGTTTTCTTTATATCTTGAGATCCGTAACTCCGATTGGGGTGAATCTTTCGCCCAAATTTTTCTCATAAAATTAGCTTTCTTGCGGTAAAAGTAGAGCCTCAACCGCCCAGGGGTAGGGGGCACGCCCCCTGTCTCGTGGCCACCCCGGACACCGTTTCGCGTTGATTCTTCCTCCAGAAAATCCCAAATATTCCAAAATAATTCTCCGTCCGTTTTTATCCCGTTTGGATTCCGTTTGATATTGGTTTTCTGTGAAACATAAAACATGCAACAGACAGGAAATGACACTGGGCACTGGATCAATATGTTAGTCCCAAAAATAATATAAAAAGTTGCCAAAAGTATATGAAAGTTGAAGAATATTGGCATGGAAAAATCAAAAATTATAGATATGACGGAGACGTATCAGCATCCCCAAGCTTAATTCCTGATCGTCCTCGAGTAGGTAAATGATAAAAAAGATAATTTTTGATGTGGAATGCTACCTAGCATAATTTTGATCGTATATCTAATCATGGCATGAATATTAAGACACGAGTGATTCAAAGCAATAGTCTATCATTTGACATAAAAACAATAATACTTCAAGCATACCAACCAAGCAATTATGTCGTATCGAAATAACATAGTCAAAGAAAGCTCATCCCTACAAAATCATATAGTCTGGCTATGCTCCATCTCCATCACACAAAATACTCTCATCATGCACAACCCCGATGATGAGCCGAGCAATTGGTTCATACTTTTTAACGCGCTTCAGCTTTTTCAACTCTTACGCAATATATGAGCGCAAGCCATGGACATAGCACTATGGTGGTATATGGTGGTGGTTGTGAGAACAAAAAGAGGGAGAAGATAGTCTCACATCAACTAGGCATATGAATGGGCTATGGAGATGCCCATCAATAGATATCAATATGAGTAAGTAGGGATTGCCATGCAACGGATGCACTAAGAGCTATAAGTGTATGAAAGTTCAAACTGGAAACTAAGTGGGTGTGCATCCAACTTGCTTGCTCATGAAGACCTCGGGCGTTTGAGGAAGCCCATCATCGGAATATACAAGCCAAGTTCTATAATGAAAATTTCCACTAGTATATGAAAGTGAAAGCATAGGAGGCTCTCTCTATGAAGAACATGGTGCTACTCTGAAGCACAAGTATGGTAAAAGGATAGTAAATTGCCCCTTCTCTATTTTTCTCTCATTTTTTTATTTTCTTTTTTTATTCTCTTTTTTTCTTTTTTTTCTTTTTATTTTTTGGTGGGCTTCTTTTGCCTCTTTTTTTATTTGGGCTTCTTTGGCCTCTTTTATTTTTCATAAAGTCCGGAGTCTCATCCCGACTTGTGGGGGGGTCATAGTCTCCTTCATCCTTTCCTCACTGGGGCAATGCTCTAATAATGATGATCATCACACTTTTATTTACTTATAACTCAATATTACAACTCAAAGCTAGAACAAAATATGACTTTATATGAATGCCTCCAGCGGTATACCGGGATATGCAATGAATCAAGAGTGGCATGTATGAAAATTATGAAGGTGGCCTTGCCACAAATACGATGTCAACTACATGATCATGCAAAGAACAATATTACAATGATGAAACGTGTCATAATAAACGGAACGGTGGAAAGTTGCATGGCAATATATCTCGGAATGGCTATGGAAATGCCATGATAGGTAGGTATGGTGGCTGTTTTGAGGAGGGTAAATAATGGGTTTATGCTACCGGCGAAAGTTGCGTGGTAAAACAAAAACTAGCAAAGTGGAAGGATGAGTGTGCGTATAGACTCACATTAGTCATAAAGAACTCATATACTTATTGCAAAAGTCTACTTAGCCCTGGAAGCAAAGTACTAATACGCATGCCCCAAGAGGGATAGATTGGTAGGAAAAGACCATCGCTCGTTCTCGACTGCCACTCATAAGGAAAGCAATCAAAGAGCACCTCATGCTCCAACTTCGTTACATAACGGTTCACCATACGTGCATGCTACGGGACTTGCAAACCTCAACACAAGTATTTCTCAATTTCACAGTTACTCAACTAGCACGACTCTAATATCACCACATTTACATCGCAAAACTATTGCAAGGAATCAAACATATCATATTCAGTGATCTACAAGTTTATGTAGGATTTTATGACTAACCATGTGAATGACCAATTCCTGTCATCTCTCTAAATAGATATAAGTGAAGCAAGAGAGTTTAATTCTTTCTACAAAATATATGCCCACGCTCTAACAAATATAAGTGAAGCAAAAGAGCATTCTACAAATGGCGGTTGTCTATATGAAGAGAAACAGGCAATCCAACTTCAAATGATATAAGTGAAGCACATGAAGCATTCTATAAGCCATACTCAAAAGATTTAAGTGAAGTGCAATGAGCATTCCATAAATCAACCAAGGACTATCTCATACCAGCATGGTGCATAAAAGAAAAATGAAAACTAAATGCAAAAGACGCTCCAAGACTTGCACATAATGCATAAACGAAATGAATACGAAAACATACCAATACTTGTTTGAAGAAAGAGGGGATGCCTTCCGGGGCATCCCCAAGCTTAGACGCTTGAGTCTCCTTGAATATTTACTTGGGGTGCCTCGGGCATCCCCAAGCTTGAGCTCTTGCCTCTCTTCCTTTTCCTCATATCGAGACCTCCTCGTTTAGACACTTCATGCACACAAAACTTCAACAGAAAACTCAGTAAGATCCGTTAGTATAATAAAGCAAATCACTACTCTAAGTACTGTTGCAAACCAATTCATATTTTTTTGCATTTTGTCTACTGTAATATAACTTTTCCATGGCTTAATCCACTGATATAAATTGATAGATTCATCAAAACGAGCAAACTATGCATCAAAACAGAATCTGTCAAAAACAGAACAGTCTGTAGCAATCTGAACATTCACCATACTTATGGTATCCAAAAAATTCTACCAAAATTTGGAATGATAAACAAGTTGTATATAAATACAACGCAAAAAGAATCAGAACCGTTTGACGTCCCAGTTAAAAATGTAAAATTGCGCACTACAGCCAAAGTTTCTGTCCAGCACCGTACAAACCAACAAGCATTGTAAACATCCTAAAGGCAAACCTTAGCACATTATTTTTATAATACAATGGAATTATACAAGGGGATGATTATGTTTGATGAAAAGTTTCTATAATCAAGATTCACAAAGTTTCCGTGAGCATGAACAAAGTTCAAGGAGCTCCCCCACTTCAACAATGCTTGTCTATCTCACTTTCACTTTCCTTTTTGAAAAGTTTTTGGATTCCCCTCTTTATTTTTTTTTGTTTTTAAACTATATAAAAGCACTCAACAGAAATAAATGACTCTCTAAAACTTCCGGGTTGTCTCCCTGGCAGCGCTTTCTTTAAAGCCATTAAGCTAGGCATTTAGTGCTCAAGTAATGAATCCACCCGGATCCCAAGGTATATCAAAGCCAATTTTAATTAACAATGATTTGTAATTTAGTAGTGAGAACAAATTAACATAAATCAAGCAATGACGAAGTCTAACTCTCTTCCTATGCATAGGCATGTCATAAAAGAACAATTCATGCACACCAAGTAAAGGCCAATGCATAGTATAAGCAGTTTCTTGTAATTCTATTGTGTTGGAAACATAAAGAAGTGGAGAAATAGTTCCTCTCTCATAATAATTGCATGTAGGAGCAGCAAGCACATGCATATTACATTCATCAAATCATCATGTGCAATGGTAAAAGGCACCCCATCAATATAATCCTTAATGAGCACAAACTTCTCTGATAAAGTGTAGTAGGGAGAATTCAAAAAGATAATAGGATTATCATGCGTGGGTGCAACATCAATAATTTCATGTTTAACATAAGGAACTATAGCAAGTTCATCTCCATAAGCATAATTCATATTCGCATCTTCGCCACAAGCATAGCAAGCATCATTAAAAGGGGATATTTCAAGAGAATCAACGGGATCATAGCAATCATCATAGTAATCATCATAGCAATCATCCTTCGGTAAGCACGAAGGGAAATTAAACAATATATGATTTGAAGAGTTACTCTCATTAGAAGGTGGGCACGGGTAGCTAATCTGCTCTTCCTCCTTTTGTTCTTCGCTCTCCTCATCATCTTATTCATCCAATGAGCTCACAGTTTCATCAATTTATTCTTCCATAGCTTCCTGCAAAATATTAGTCTCTTCTTGGACAGCGGAGAATTTCTCAATATATAGTTTAACATAGGCATTACAAGCATAATTATCATAACAATATTCAAGTATGGCAAAACTTTCAGATTTGTAAAGAGTAGCATCATACTTTTCAATCAAAGAAGCAATTTCAAAAGCACCCTTAAAAGAAACAAATTCTTCAATTTGTTGAACATCATAGTAACTATAAACACCCTTAGCATACGAAAATACGATTCCATTATCAATAAACTCACATTGGTAGGGAAGGTGTTTCTTAGGGTTTTCAGAACAACAAGTAACATCATATATTTCACATAAATTCCAAGCATAGCATTGCAAGTTGAATTTGATCCCATAATAGTTTCCCTTTTTCAGATATACGGTGTCGCACATAACAAGCATGCTCATCTAAAGATTTGCCCTCAACTAAGCTAGTTGGGGTTTCAGCACGAGCATAAAGGGATCGAAGATGATCCAAGTAAAAAGCTTCAGTAGTGTGATATATTTTGAGTGGTTCTTCAACTATTGGAGCAGTAGGTACAACTATTTTTTTTGGTATTTTGCGTTTCCTACCCATAACTAAAGATAGAAAACAACTAAGAACAACAAATAAAAATTACTTAGTGATAAAGAAAACAAGCACACACGAGAATATTCACCCCACGCTATGACTCCCCGGCAACGGCGCCAGAAAAAGGTCTTGATAACCCACAAGTGTAGGGGATCGCAACAGTTTTCGATAAGTAATAGTGTCGAACCCAACGGGGAGCTAAAGGTAGAATAAATATTCCCTCAAGTTCTATCGACCACCGATACAACTCTACGCACGCTTGACATTTGCTTTACCTAGAACAAGTATGAAACTAGAAGTACTTTGTAGGTGTGATAGGATAAGTTTGCAAGATAATAAAGGGCAAGTAAATAAAAGCTAGGGGCTGTTTAGATGAAGATGCAATAAAGTAAATATAGTGAGTGTGGAAAAGTGGTGGTAGGAGTTGTGAAATTGTCCCTAAGCAATTGACTATGTTACTAGACCGGTAATCACTATTGCAATTCTATTTGAGTGAGAGGCATAAGCTAACATACTTTATCTACTTGGATCATATGCACTTATGATTGGAACTCTAATAAGCATACGCAACTACTAAAGATTCATTAAGGTAAAACCCAACCATAGCATTAAAGTATCAAGTCCCCTTTTATTCCATACGCAACAATCCCCTTACTCGGGTTTGTGTTTCAATCACTCACGCAACCCACTATAAGTGAATCATGAACGCATTCAAACACCCTACAGCGGGAATCCCTCACGCTTGCGCGACACGGAGGGCACCATAGGACAGCACCAATAATAAAACATGCAACTCAAACCAATCATAGCAATTCATCAATCACCGATAGGACAATAGAAATCTACTCAGACATCATAGGATGGCAACACATCATTAGAAAATAATATGAAGCATAAAGCACCTTGTTCAAGTAGAGGGTACATCGGGTTGCGGGAGAGTGGACCGCTGGATATAGAAGGGGGAAGGTATGTAGATGTTGGTGAAGATGACGGTGGTGTTGGTGAAGATCGTGGTGATGATGATGACCCCCGGCAGTGCTCCAGCGCCACTGGAAGCAAGGGGGAGAGAGGCCCCCTTCTTCTTCTTCTTCTCCCTTGACCTCCTCCCTAGATGGGAGAAGGGTTTCCCCTCTGGTCCTTGAAGATTGGATCTATCTCTCTGTTTCTGCGTTCTCTGTTTTTACCCCTTCACCGTTTCCTTTATATCTGGAGATCCGTAACTCCGATTGGGGTGAATCTTTCACCCAGATTTTTCTCATAAAATTAGCTTTCTTGTGGCAAAAGTAGAGCCTCAACCGCTTTACGGGTGGCCCACGAGAGCCCAGGGCGCGCCCAGGGGTAGGGGGCGTGCCCCCCTGTCTCGTGGCCACCCCGGGCACCGTTTCGCGTTGATTCTTCCTCCGGAAAATTACAAATATTCCAAAATAATTCTCCGTCCGTTTTTATCCCGTTTGGATTCCGTTTGATATTGGTTTTCTGCGAAACATAAAACATGCAATAGACAGGAACTGGCACTGGGCACCGGATCAATATGTTAGTCCCAAAAATAATATAAAAAGTTGCCCAAAGTATATGAAAGTTGAAAAATATTGATATGGAACAATCAAAAATTATAGATACGACGGAGATGTATCACCTTGTGACTTTGACTACAACCAAATGTTTTAGCTGCTTGCAGAATTTGGTGGCCAAATAACATCAAAGGAGCTCTATACAAACAAAGTATAAATTTTGCTCAAACAGTGGACAAAAGTATGAGCACGACTTTTGTTATTTTTGTACATAGCTCCTCAGGTGTTATTCGACCACCAAATTTTGCATGCACCTAAAACATTTGGCCATAATCAAAGCCACAAAGTTTCTGAATTTTTTAATATTTTTTTATGATTTTACTGTCCATCCGAGTGCAAGGAACTTGGGTCTAGCCACAAGATACTCCCTACATTCGGGACTATAAGGCCATCACGTATTGTAAAAAAATACATTGACCATTAATTTGACCATCAAAATATGAACCATATCCCATGAAAATTAGACCATTACTAGTTGACCCGTTGCGCTAAATGGCGCAGAGACCCTCTAAAACCATGTTGTCGATGAAAATAGTTTCATTTTGTAAGAACATATTCATATCGGTAGTAGAAAGCCCATTTTAAACCATGCCATGTTGAAAATATGTTTACCACGTTGTGAAATTCGAGTTTGAATAAAAAGTGTATTTGTATAACATGAACCAGCTAAGGAAGCATTGTTTTAGCCAAAAATATGGTTATCACGATGAGAAATCTAAGTTAAAAAAACATATTTGTATAAGATGTAAAGACCAATTAAGGGTATATTTTTTAACATCGTTTGCACTAAACTTTTATTTTCCATCAGCAGAAGAAAAAAACCCTCTTTGTGTTGTGCTTTTGGATGCACAAGCTTGTGAGAGGTCCATATGCCACCTAGCCCAGCCCAAGAACGATGATGTGTGTGACTCGTTTGGAGTAGAATACAAAGCGGTAGTGGCCCATAAGATTGCTTATCCCAGCCCACGAACAATGCTTTCAGTGACCCGTTGCGCTAAATGATGCAGAGACACGTCGAATCCATATGCGCATTGAAAATAAAAAATATGGCTACAATTCCAGGCAACATAGCGTCGCTCCCGCGAGCGGCTCGGGAGCAAACCCTAGCCGCCGCCAGCACCCACCCACCCTCCCCTCCTCCCCTTGCCGCCGCCGGCGGAGGTCGCCGGGCGAAGCCCGCGCGGCTCGGCGGCGGCGGGGCCCTCTTCTTCCTCTGCCCGGGGCTAGCTGGCGCGGGCCGATGGCATCGGGGGAGCTCGAGCGGCGGCGCACGCTCGGGGTGGCGCTTCTGGCCGTCGAGGACGCGCACGGAGGCGCTTGGGGCCTCGGGCCGCGCGGATCTGGCGAGGGGCGGCGCGGGCTGGCCGCGGTCGCTCGCGAGCGCGGGGATCTGGCGCGGCGCGGCGCGTGGTGGTCGCGGCCGGTTCGCGGGCGCGCGTGTTGACCGCGGCGGCTCGACTAGACGACGGTGGTCGCCGTGGTGTGCGCGACGTGGCTGCTCGGCTGCGTCTGGTGGTTTCGGCGGGGACCTGGATCTGGCAGGTCTATGGTGGGCTGGCGGCCCGGGCGGGGATTCTACCGACGGCTGGCGGTGCCCGTTTGGCGATTGCTGGAGCAGGAAGGCTTCACCCGTGGTTTGGACGCGTGGTGCAGGACCAGATCTGGCTCTCTGTAGGCCCTTCGACGAGGAGGCTTGCTGGTGGCCCTGCACAGCGTTGGCGCGCTCGCTGAATGGGGGGTGCACGGTCCAGTGGAGGTACGGGTCGGCCTCGGCCGGTTGCGTGGGAGTGGCTGCCCCGGGCGAGTAGCCTGGCCGGTGCTAGCCGGCCGGCGACGACGGCGCTCATGGGCGTCGCTATCCTCCTTGGAGGCGTCGTCGGGAATCTTCACAGCCTCTACTCTCGGTTCAAGTTCTTCGGGTGAAAGCCTAGATCCTGCTGTAGGGTCGGGCGGTGGCGTCGTCTTCAACGTCGTTCCCCTCTTTAGGGTGTCGTCTTGAAGACCTTGATCCCATTAGTGCTTCCTGCGGCTGGACGTGCACGGTGGCTTCTGTGGCAACGATGACGGCGGTGAGCAATGTCGGAGGCGTGGCCTTGGTCGTGGTAGTCGGCTCTTCTTCTCTGGCGTGTCCGTGGGTGTGCCTCGACCGCCTGTTGTTGTGAAGTCGAAGCCGCGGTGGGGGGGCGGTGGTATACGATGAAGCGTGACAGATGACTCGTTCAGTGATCCTCCGTGACGCCACTCCTGCCTGTTTTCTTAGTAGTTTCTTCGTCGGAGTCGGAGCTGCGCTGCCTAGTATGGCTTGTATGGAGTGTTGTGCTGCAGCTATTAGGGATGTTGTTTCTTTTTCTTTTCTTTTCTCTTTCTTTGATCTTCGGATCTGGTCCTAGGACCTTCACCACCTTGTTGTTTTCCGCTGCTTCCTGCTATTATCAATGAAATGCCAGCGATGCTGGATCTTTCAAAAAAAATTATGTATTAGTTGTTTAGTTGAATATAGGTTTGTTGTCTACAATAACATGTACAATTTATTTTTGTAGCATAAAGCCTCGTTCAAAACCATGTCATGTTAGAAATATGTGTATTTTTCAGTAATCTTCTGTTTGAGCAAATACACACAGTAAGAATTTAGACCCCTCTATATAAAAAAGTACATAAGAATTTAGACCCCTCTATATAAAAAAGTACAATCTTTGAATTTAGACCCTCCGTATAGAGAAGTACATATCTTTTTGCCTAAGAACATAGGTATACTTAACACCATGTATAAAACCAGTTAAGGATGACTTATACTTTTTTTTAAAATAAGTAGTGTTCCTATCAATTTTTTGTGTGTGTGTACTTAAAAGGAAGAGTATTTCTGTGCCACTTAGACTTATGTGTGAGCCGTTGTCATGGGCTGGCCCGCTTAGAGTGGAATATGAAACGGCGGGACATCAAGTGATTTATTTGTCCCTTCTTCCTCGGCAACTCCTTTCAGTCAGAGACGAATTCCTCAATAGTATTTTCATCATCTCAATAATTGGGATGTATATCATTCACTACAATGAAGAACAATAACAATTATCTGTATCCTGAACAATAATAACATCATTTGTAGTACATTTGGTCAAACAACCAATTAGCAGAAAATAACATTCCTCTATATCTTGAATTCCACATATGGGATTATTAATATATTGACCTGTACGGATGGCTTCATTGGTAACAATACATATGCTTTCTCTTTATTTGCCTGACAGAATGTCCATTAGATGAATCAATCAAATAGGAGGAACTTGGGGTATTTCAAACCGAAACAAAGAATCGATCCTAACTACATGAAGTGCAGTAGCTTTAAAGCCTCCGGATTATTTTGCTGCTCCACCAAGAAAGTGCAGGGCTTGAAGAACCAAAAGACGCCACTGAAGCACTCTTCGGCCTCATAAGCTCTGTTGTTGTTCATATCCATAACCCCAAAAGGTCGCCTCTTCTTAGCATCTCTGTTGTTCTATAGATCCTTATTAGGTGTCACCTTATCCTGAAGAAAAGGCAGTTGATATCATATTATCATTAAATAAATCCAGTTAACGTGTGGATCGTGGCGACCGGTGAGATGCCATATTGGGGTTCACAACGTGAATAGAAGACCACTAATTTAGTGCCACATAATGATGCCACTAATTTATAGAAGAAGAAAAAAAAATGCCTAAACACCCTTAAGAAAGGCCACAATGACGAGGTGAGAACAAACAGGCTACTGATCAAGTGGAACTAAAAATGGAGCAAAACTTCTTCCATAATGGTGTTGCTTTAAAAAATGTAGTTCACATGCATTTCCAATCTTCAACCCCAAAAAGAGGGCACCAAAATGTTCATGCAAGAATTGAGAGCATTAAATTTAAGAATCAGACATAATGTAGTTCGTATTTGGATGCCATCTTGGCCAAAAACTCATGCTCCTCTAAATGAAAACTTTCGAAGTCCTAAAGCTCGCTAAATTGATTAATAAGCATGGAGCTGGGGTCAAGGCACACAGAAATACCATAGAAGCCGGAATCGAGCCGGAGTCCGGATTCTTGATCTTGGTTGTCCCTGAGAAATAACAGATCATATTTATCTATGAGCAAATGCCAGCCTACTTGAAAAATGAAATGAGCTCCACTACTGATGCACAACTTGGCAACAGAAACAAACAAGACAGTTCCAGCCTACTGGAAGAATGAGCTCAACCACTGATGCACAACTTGGAAGCATAAACAAATGCGACAGTTCCAGCCTACTGGAAGAATGAGTTCGACTGTTGATGCACAACTTGGTAGCAGAAAAAAACGCAATTGTTCCTTTTGTGGACAAATTAGGCTATGATCGGAGGCATTAAACCATTTTACAGTTTAGTTTAATGCAACAGCAAATAAGTAATTGTCATAATAGAGAAGGCACACTTCTCACAAAAAAAAAGAAGGCCACACTAAAGAAGCACGTTCCTAGTATGTATCTAATAACATAAATATGCTACTACTCAATATAACTAAACTATTCTGTGAGCAAAAGGAAAACATGCATGTAGCTAGAAAAAAAGGAAGCAAACCTCAAGCAGCAGAACAGAGTTATAGCAAAGCAGAAGATCAAGATGCAGTAACACAGGAGATCGCAGAACCTGCTAAATAAACAGAGATGAAGTAGCCAGAGCAGGTAAAGAGAACTACATGTGCCAAGGTATTAAAACATTTTACAGTTCATTTTGCAAGTTCAAAATTGACACCATGGCAGCCCAGAACTGTAGAGAAAAACACCAGGCATGCTCTGCATGTCTACCATGTTTCACTTTGAGATAAAGCTCAATTGCAACTAAAATATCTCTCCTTGTAGCTCCTATAACCCACACACCTAAATTAAACCAACAAGTTAGAATATCATTGTTTGCGAAGAAAGACCACAACAACCTAATCAACGATATCCCTTCTTTAATAATTTCCTTTCTTCTCTATAGTTCCAATTTTTCAATATGGCGCAATGATTCATCCCTATTTAATCTTACATTGAGATCCAAATTTAGTGTGTGGCATAGATGTTAATAAACCCAGCCTAAAATCTGGGAAGAGCAAAACAATAAAACTGAGAGTTCCCTTCTTTATTCTAAGTTTCCGTCGAACTGGCAAAATCATATGTAGGCAACTCAAGTTATACGCCGCATGCAATAACTGAACTTCCTCAACAACCTCACAAATGTAGGACAAGCCAGGCAAGCAGCGATATATTGAGGATTAAAAAATACATGAGTTGAGAAACTGATCATATACCTTTAGATGCAATGACACACTTATCCTAGAAAGTCCTGTAGTGTGGTAATAACCTGATGTTAGGCATATATCTATATCCCCGGCGAGCAATCATGGTGCAGATACGTAGTTAGTTGGATAGGTTTAGCATGGAGGTGACACAATGTCTTGGCACAAACAAAATATATTATATAAGTTTTCACTTCCATTATGCCAACACTGTCAAACATCCTGTCACATAGAACGTAAAGTTAACTTGGATCAACCTCTTAGGTAACCGGTTGGACTAATAACGGCACAGTTCAAATTTAAATGTTGCATACAAGACATCAGCCATGTTCCTGTAATCTATGTCATCAACGGCACTTGTAGCAAATGTTTCTTGTAGTTAACTGATGATTTAGAGCCATGCTCGTGTAGTGTTGTAAAGGTTGGATCATTGTAACCCTCCAAATATTTACTTGGTAATCAAGTAGGAGAGCCACCATATGAGTATACAGAAAGATGATCAAACCCTCGGCAACTTTCACTTTGAGGAATTTCATGTATATAAATACGCCCTGAAATGGACCAGCTCAAATGTTCACACATCCACTAAGAAAATAAAAAACACAAAGCAACAAGTGCTTTCTTGTTAAGGTTTAAGCCTGAAATGGACCAGCTCAAAGGTTCTACAACAACTATTGTTCAGGTTTAAGCCTCGTTTGGCAGAAATTCACGTTGAATGACCAATTTACATGTACAACCAAACTCTCTCTTACTTTTGTTCTGATTCTAAACATCCTTTAAAATCAAAAGAAGTAGCCGCAGAATGGACAGAATAACAAGCATAGTTAAAAAAGGCACGCCTAAGCGAGCGCTTAAGTGTGGCCAGGCTCTAGGCGATGGCAAAACGCATAGCGCATAACTGCGCTTAATCTGCGCATAATTGCGCATAAGCATGCGCTTTGGTCAGAAAAGCGCAAGGCGGTGGCAAAACGCACAATTAACGCCTAGCACTTTTTTGAACTAAGATAACAAGTGAAGTAGGTACCTAGCTGCAACACCTCATGTTAAACATCTCGCTGCCACCATACCATAGACATTCAGGTTTCACCAATAGCTCATATGCAATACAACCTACGAAAATATGTACATACAAATATGGTGAAACCAAAATAAACCACAATGTAAATAGTTGTCAAAGCAAACAAACCATTCTGAAAAATGACATAACTTATGTCATTAAGTGTTTTCATTCAGTCAAAGATGTTTCCACATTCTACCCTGGGACTATTACCCAAATTAATTCTCACCAGATCCTGAAATGTAATGAAGGCCTTCCATGAAAGGAAATTAATATCTATATATGAGAAATCAGGTGTGTGGAGCAAGCAACAGGCAGTTGTAGCATCGCTATGATATTGGATAAAGATGGCCTCTGGTAGCACGATGCATCACAAGCATATGCCGAGGCACAAATGTAAGCAATAGATAATTTTATACCCTAGTGCAGACTGTGAGCTCTTCTTGAATGGATCACAGAAAACCTAGATTGGAAATTTTAGAAGTTCTCTAAAGCTACCTGTCGTCAATGAGTAAAGTATTCTATGGCTAGTACCTATCTACATAAAAAAATCATATCTCCATTTACCAAAATTCAACAGCCATCAGAATATAAACAAACTTGACCAGCATTGTATTGCCCCTTCTTAACAAAGACCATGCAAACTAACAGGGATGTCCCTTCAACCACATATAACACCCTGGAAATCTTGAAATCTCACCCTAGACGTACTAACAGGGATAGGCAAAAACTTGAAATCTCACCCTAGACGTACTACATCTTTTGCATATGAGTGTTTCTTCTGATTTCAAGGATCAGGAGGGGAATGCATTTTCCAATGCCTCAATTTTTGGTTACTTGTGGAGAGTAGAAGAAGAATTTTGAGGAACAATGTGATCAAGAAGCCCAAGGTGAATTATCTCTCTCTTGAATACAGTCATGCTTGTTCCTGCATTTTGATGTTTGATTTTTTTCTGTGTAATAGAGCACATGACATGATTTTGCACTCTTACCCACTGAGCAAAGCTACACTATAAATGAAGGTCTCAGAAGTGTTTGTTTTTACCTTTTTGTCTAATAGATCAATACATGGTGTTGGTCATGTGAACAGAGGTTGTTCTTCAGGCCTCTATATGAGCTAGCTGTAATAATAATTTCCACGAGATGTGATGATTCATTTTTATCTTCGATGTGGTTGTTTTCACCATAATAAAATATATGGAAATCTGGGCTTGCAGATTAATGTAGCTTCAGATGCTTTGTTTTGGGAAGGTGGTAGAAGTCAGTGGTTGTGCTTAAGCTTCTGTTCTTTTATATTATTGACCACATCAAGCATAAATGGAGATTATGAGGTGTTTGGTGGGTATCAATGCCGCAACCTTGGGTTTTCGCCTCGACGCACCACTCTCTATCACGGGGACCTGGAACCAGAATCTACATGTCGAGGCTGAAGGCCCCAACTCTTGGTAAATGCCTTCTTTTAATCTATCTGGGCAGACTGTTTTTTCTTCCAGCCTATGTTAATTAAAGTGTGTATGCACAAAAAAGAATGGAAGGATTAAACTAAAATAGTAAACCAATTAGAGAGCTCTTGCTTTGCATAAAAATAATTGTCAATGAATGAAGAACAGTAAAGCAGAACTAAGAAGTGTGAAAGGGTATATTTTACTTCATAACATTGCATTACATAATTGTACTGTGATGTAATGCGACATCTGTGATAAAACTAATTGTGCTGGTCTCAGTTTCTTAGAAAATAAAGCAATTGTGTCATGTTTAATTTTTTCTGAGCCAGGAGGAAATGTTCTAATTTTGTTTCTCTTTTGATTGTGTATAAATATAAACAATAGGCATCATTTACTCCAGAAGATTTATATTTCCAGAAAACGACTAATTGAAAAGATGGTAAGCTATTATAGGCCCATACTTTAGACTACTATTATCATATTATTAATTATTGGCCTCATATCGGCTTGGAAAGAGCGGTAGTGGAGAGCCAACCACCAAGTTGACATCTGTGAAATTGAAATTATTGTCTGTTGGCACACATGTACAGACAACTATATCATTGGTCTTTCCTCGAATTTGTACCTATTCATCTGTGCTTATGTTGAAACATCGAGTACCCATCCTCTGTAACATCAAGAAAATTGCACATGTATCTTTCTTTCTACTATTTTCACAAAATTGGTTGCTTTAAACATAAAAGTTGTTGGCAATACATATATGATTATATTTTTTCCAAATAATTAACTCACATGTCAGCATACATATCTTGGTACTCATTATATCCAAGAATTTGGTGGCATGAATTCACTCTGACAACAAGCAGATGCACGGTAGGGGGAAAATGCAAAGAGAAAAAACACGGGACAACACATACCTTGCCTCCTCCCCGGCCCGGTTCCCTGTCGCCAACCTCCTCCCGCTCCTGCGCAGCTCCACCACGTCGTGACGGGAGCGTTGCCTCGTGCTCGAACCCATCGGATGGCCGCTGACGCTAGTTGTGCTGAGGGAGAGACACCATCAGTTAAGGCTTGGAGACAAAAAAAAAACTGAGAATAGATATGGGGAGGGGGATCTCACCATCTCCAGCTCGAGCTTCCTCATTTTTTGACCTTCCCCGTCTCAACCTCTAGCTCGAGCTGCTACCCACCACCGCCAGATCCGACCCCGTCACGCCCTACTTCCTTGCCTGGCTCTGGCGCTCACCCTGCCCTCCCCTACACCTCATGAAGTGTGTGCCGCCTTGAGCCTACCCCTGTCGCTGCGCGCGGCGGCCGAGCCCCAGCGGCGCGGTGGTGGCTGGTCCGGGAGGCAAGCGAGAGAGTGCCGGGGGATGGGCGCGCGGACAAGGAGGGAGGAGAGGAGAGAGAGGAGGATCCACGGGATGAAGGAGGAGTGTGGTTGTGCGGGTGGGATAGCGGCGGCTGGAGGGATTGAGGGAAGGGGTCTAGGGTTCGGGGAGAGGCATGACGCGCGGCACGTGAGGATACGCTCGTTCGCACCCACGAGTGGCTCACCCAGCCAATAGAATTCTGGGACGAGCCCACCAGTCATGGACGTGCAAAAGCTACTGCGCGGTCAAAACAAAACAACCACAAATCTGACGTGCGAGATGAGTTTTGACTAAGATCTAAGGGCCAACGAAGCACGAAACTGGGGGAGCGCTGGGTGGCTGAGTTGGCTAGCCTCTTTTTTAATTTAAATGCTTAATTAGCAAGTTAGCATCTCTATTTTTTTAACATGATTATTATGGTTAATCGGAAAGCACTAGCTACATGGAAATTAAAATGTAAAAAAATTAGCTACATGGGAATTAATTAAAGGTGTGGAGATCAACATTCCAGTTGTTGGGAAACAATACGATAGGCTTCGTTCCTCACAACACCCTTTGAGTTGTGCTATATTGTTGGTTCCCATCATGGGAATGGATCATTGTATGACAGTGAAGTCCGTAAATTTAGATATATCATGAGGAAAAAACAAGGTACAATACTTATCTACGTTTGAAGTTTTGTTGCTTAGGTTAATTGACAATTAATAGGGCAAAGGTGGTCTATCTTTGCCAAAAGGGTGCACTTGTCTTGGGTTTGTAGAAAGGTCAGCAGCACTTTGTAAAGGTGGGGGAAAGGTCATTTATCCTGGAAGTTAAAACAGCCCACTATCTCCAAATTTCCTAATCTTAGATGTAAAATATTCTGCCCAGTCATATGGGTTAGACTATCTCAGTCTTCAACAACTTTTTTGGTGTGTGATAACATGGACAAAGAGTAATAAAAAATGCTACAACATAATTACAAGTGGGATAATCATTATTAATGTTAGGTGTGTCTAGGAGTAAGTTCTAGTTTGTGTCGCGTAAGTAATTTTGGACTTTGCTGCTCGATGTGTGGATTAGGATGATCTCGAAACGTAACTAGACCGAGCCATGCCTATTGGACTTGTTTTAACCTCTGACCGATGCAATCTCGCCGGCCTCATGGTGCTAGGGTGCTTGAAGACTAATGCCAACATTGTCACTATTGATTTGAAAGGCAAATTCAAAGCCACAAGCGCAAGCGCAACCACACTCCCTCTGCCTCACCCTCTACCTGACCTCAAAGGCATCATCGTGCGCTTGCCACTCCTGCATCCAGCTCCACGAACGCCTCCATCACACTAACTTCTCTAGGTGCAGTTGAGGCATGACGTATCGGTGAGCAACTAAGCAACTCAATCTCAAGAACTCATTTCCCCTATTCATTAGTGAATTGAAGAAATTTCTTTGAATATTTTGTCAATAATTAAATATTTGAATACTCAGACGAGATTTGAAAATGAATTGTGTTAATTTGGCAACCCTCATCTATTCATTTGCCAAGATTTTCTCGGTAATTGTTAATCTAAATCCCATGAGTCATTGACTAAGAAAATATGACAAGATTATCTCGCATATAGAAAAGTGCAGATTTCATATTGATTGTCTAATATTATAGGCATGTATGAAAAATATGGTAAATTTGGTAAACTTAGTATATGAACCAAACATGCTCTAAAGGCTTCAAAACTCTTATATGCATGCTACCTTTTCTTAGTGGCCTCACTTTATAATTTAGAATTGTATTTGGAATATACGATCTCTCAAATAGTTATAAAATAGGTCAATAAATAATGGTGTGACTATATTTAGACCATGCCTCACCAAAGAATATAGGAAGAGCAGCGGCAGACAGGAAGATGTGAGGATTGGTAAAGAACAAGCAAATCTTTAAATAGTTGTATGTTCTCTCTATAGAGCAACTTGCATGATCAGATGGCAATGGTGTGCATGCTCGTAGTACAATGTCCCCTACTTCGGTGTTGCAGAAGACATGGGGTGATGTCATTGCTGAAGTCGACAGTGGTTATGAAAGTGAGACTGGTGCGAGTAGATCTGATCTGGTATCGCGAGGATCCTCATGGTCGACGCAAAGTTGTCGACCTGATTTCTGTTGAGTTCCTAACAACAATGGAGGAACCACACCTAATTTGTATAATAGTGGGACATCACTTCAGGTTACCAGATGGACATGGGACACATATTTTACCCATATTTGGGTGTTCACGAGGCAAGTAAAAATCCGTATCATGCCTATTCATAATTATATCACGAAGGAGTTACAATGATCAACCACACAAGGTGTTCGTGATGTTCAGGGTGAACTCATCTAGTTAGGGGTGGACGATCTAGATGGGTTGTCTAGATCAGATCTAATCTGCTAAGCTAATCGAGTGGACTTGAGGCATTGGGTGCCTTTGTAGAATATGTCCCATGTTCCTTCAGGCGATCGACTTGGTTCCTTGGTTGGTTTCCTTGGTCCATCTTCGCCTTGGTCTCGCCATTCGTTCATGAGTCCTTAATCATATTTTTCAAGTCCTTCCGGTTAGGAAACCGGGGGTGGCACTTCTACGGAGGTCGGTGCTTTGGGCATGGTACCCTTTTGTCATATCTTCTTGGGCTGAGGGAGAGGGCTAAGCAGGGTAGGGACGGTATAGAAAGTGGGGAAATAAGATTTCCCTCGATGAGTACATGTCTAGATCAAATGGTAAGGGTAAATGTAAGATAAGAATTATTTTAGTAATCTTTTCAGATGATATGAGAGGACATAGAGAAGAATAGTGTGCTCTAACAAACTAAATTAAATATAAACATGAATGATACGAAGTAAACGAACATATACATGGTGAAGTCTAAGACACATGAACATGTACCGGTTTTACCAAGTTTGGGATTCAAATGACCATCATTATTAACAACTACATTATTCAAATGTATATGTAGGCATACCTACAATTAAATTAACATATGCACCTAATTAACCACAAAGTAAACTTAATTACCTAACCCCACAACAAATATGTTACAAAATTAGCATAAGCATTACTACCAAGTAACTCTAATTAAACATTTTCATATGCACAAAAAACGGTACCATGCATGAGCTCGCCATGTGTGGTGATGGGGTCGTCGATGGCCTTCTTCTCCGAGGACCGAGTGGGAATAGATGACAACCCACATCAATGGACGCCTCAATGGATCATGCCTATGGAGGACAATGGTCGCGGCATTCTCATCCTAGGATCTGTCAGCCAACCTCAACGAGCACCTCATTGTTGTGGAAGTAGCAACCGCGTCGGGTCGATGGAGGGCTGATGTCGCTTGAACTACGCCGATATTTCCCCAAAGAGGAAGGGATGATGCAGCACACCTACGGTAGGTATTTCCTCAGTTATGAAACCAAGGTATCAATCCAGTAGGAGAACCAAGCAACATATGTAAACGGTACCAACACACAAATAACACATACTTGCAACCCGACGCTTATGAGAGGTTGTCAATCCCTCTATAGGTAACGGCGCCAGAAACTGTCAAGTTGACGGTATAAAATTTGTGTAGATTGGATAAATAGATCTAGATAAAACATGAAATGAAATAAGCAATAAAAAAGTGCAGCAAGGTATTTTTGGGTTTTTGGAATAATAGATCTAAAAATAAAAGCGAATAAAAATAGGTCTCACAGCAAATATGATAAAGAATAGACCCGGGGCCCCGTAGATTTCACTAGTGGCTTCTCTCGAGAAAACAGCACACGGTGGGTAAACAAATTACTGTTGGGCAATTGATAGAAGATTGAATAATTATGACAATATCCAAGCAATGATCATTATGTAGGAATCACGTCCAAGATTAGTACACCAACTCCTACATCTACTAGTACTACTCCACATGTCGACCGCTATCCAGCATGCATATAGTGTATTAAGTTTATGGAGAAATGGAGTAATGCAATAAGAACGATGACATGATGTAGACGAGACCTATTCATGTAGGAATATCCCCCATCTTATTATCCTTAATAGCAACGATACATGCGTGTCTTGCTGCCCCTTCTGTCACCGGGAAAGAACACCGAACGATCAAACCCATCACAGAGCACCTCTTCCCATGGCAAGAAAAATCGATCTAGTTGGCCTAACTAAACCAAAGATTCGAAGAAGAAATACAAGGCTATAAGTAATCATGCATATAAGAGATGAAGAAAACTCAAATAACTTTCATGGATATAGATCTAATCATAAACTCAAACTTCATCGGATCCCAACAAACACATCGCAAAAATAGTTACATCAAATAGATCTCCAAGAGACCTTTGTATTGAGAACCAAAAGAGAGAGGAAGCCATCTAGCTACTGCCTACAGACCCATAGGTCTATGAAGAACTACTCACGCATCATCGGAGAGGCACCAATGAGGATGATGAACCCCTCCGTGATGGTGTCTAGATTGGATCTCATGGTTTTAGAACTTGTGGCGACTGGAATTGTTTTTTGTTGACTCCCCTAGGGTTTCTGGAATATTGGGGTATTTATAGGGCGAAGAGGCGATGCGGGAGGTCACCGAGGTGGGCACAACCCACCTAGGCACGCCTGGGCCTCCTGGTGCGCCCTGGTGGGGTGTGCTCCCCTCGAGCCTCCCCTCTGGTACTTCTTTGGACCAGTGGATGTCTTCTGGTCCAAAAAAATCTCCAAAAAGTTTCGCTGCGTTTGGACTCCGTTTGGTACTGATATTCTGTGAAGTAAAAAACAAGCAAAATACAGCAACCTGCGCTAGGCACTATGTCAATAGGTTAGTCCCAAAAAATGATATAAAGTTGTTATAAAGTGATTTTAAAACATCCAAGAATTATAATATAATAGCATGGAACAAGCAAATATTACAGATACATTGGAGACGTATCAAGGGCGGGGCTTGGCGGACCATCCATCACACACCCAATTCAACAAATTGTCCGATGCTGGAGCACTATACCGGTTCAATGGTGGGGCACCTTGGATCAACAAGGAGGGCTGGGTGGCTTGTTTTCTGTGCTCATCGAAGATGACAACGACCACATTGCTTGTGGTAGCAACGAGGGACTAATTTTAGCTATGAAGAGCTCTTCGATCTAGAGACGATGATGGCACTACTGGTCATAGAGGTAGAGGTGGTAGCAGCGGTGCTCCTAGGCTTTGGGCATCACAATTTGGGTAGGGAAGAGCATGGAGGAGAAGAAAGAAGAATGGCGAGAGTGAGAGAAATGCCCATACTTGTGGTTATTAAGGTTCTAGTGGTGGTTTTGGTTACAAACCTAATTGTGGCCTACATTTCTTAGAAGTGGGCTTTATCATAATCACCTCAAATAATTCTTAGAGGTTGCTCCATTTTATACACTAAATGAGTTTTCTTCACAATATTATTGCGTGATTTAGGTTTCCGCCAAAAAATGGCATGCGTTAGTTTACTAGATGCTGCTGAAAGTATTTGGGTGCAAACACCTCTGAGGATTATTCCTAATACTCGTTTTTGCAGTAGTAACCCTCATGAAAGTGGCAACTAGAGGTGACGGTGCAATGACGCGCAATGTGGCATCATGACCCCTTGGCCCCTCCAGCCAAATGTCCCCTCTGCCATGACCTTTTCTTCCTAGCCAAATTCGGCGAGGTATGCCCTCTTTCATTGCAGTGGTGCTAGTGGCTGCCTCACGTCGTAGCTTCCTGGTTGATGGTTACCATGTGGAGGCTCCCTGGATGGTCGACCCTTCTGTGTGGGACAAGCAGCATGAGGTGAAGCCACTCTAGTGAGACGGTAGCCTGACACCACAATTTTCGGCCAACTAGGTTGTCCGCGGTCAGGACTAATTATTTTCACCATGGTATTGGTTTCCAATTGGCTCATATCTATTGAAGAAGATAGCTTCAGTCTGGGAGGAGCTTGGCGCCAATGTTGGGCTCCTCCGAAGTGGCGGAAATAGGGGGTGGACAGCAGGGGCCTGAACCAGAGCTAACATGCACTTTTCTTCATATGATTAGTCATTATTATTTGCTACAAAAGTCCTATTTTCCATTGGTTTGTCCCTCCCCAACATGTTTTTAACAACACGTGGCCTTGCTAATACATTTTTTTCTGGCTCTAACCACTAGTAGAAAATAGGGCTTTCGTTCTAGCAGGATCGGAGCAATAGTCCCGGTCGCGTTATGTACCGGGACTAATGTGAGCATTAGTCCCGGTTCGAGTGGCTAGGACGCGGGCCAGGGCTCTGCAGGCATCAGTCCCGGTTCGAATGGTACCTTTAGTCCCGCTTCCAGACACCAACCTGGACTAAAGAGTATCGCACCCCTTTAGTCCCGGTTGGTGTCTCCAACCGGGACTAAAGGTCCGTCTTTAGTCTCGGATTTAGACACCAACTAGACTAATTTTTTTCCTATATATATCCTTGTCCCTGCGCACCCTCTCCTCTATTTTTTTCCTCATAGAAGGTGGGAGGTGTGTGCTACTTTGTTCTCCTTTCCTATGCACAAGAGGTGCTCGGTGAAATGCCTGAGAGCATGATGCCACTTGAGTTCACACAAAACAAACATGATATGAGGCGCCCAAGCCATACTTAAGCTTTCTCCTTTCTTCTCCTCTGTTCTTCCTCCAAGCTTGACCTCCAAGCTCCATTTTCCCCAAGATTTGTCTATATTGGGCAGTGCACCAACTATCCAAGTGTTCTAAAAGGTTAGCAACATCATCATTTCATCTCTCATTGCTAGTTTAGCCCATTTCATGCTCTAGAAGTAGAGTGATCTATGGGTTTTAGTTGAGGAGTATATGTGGGAGTTTATTTGATTTAGATGCACAAGTTGAGCTCAAATTAACTTCTTAGTTTGCACATGTGTATGGTGCCCTACCATCCCCGTCCTCGTCCTCACCACCGTCGATTGCCCGCGATGATCTCATCGCCGGCACTACCGTGGTGAGCCTCTTGTTCTTATTTTTTTTAAATTCTTACTTGTATGGTTTTGGTAGTTACTTGTATAATTTTTTTACTTGTATTATTTTTTGTTATTATATAGTGCCATTGTTTTGATATCCGCCCCCGCCGGCTCTCGTCCGGTTTATGATTCGGATGTGGTATATTATCTTTTATAACTATTGTTTCATTTAGTGTTTATGACAATTAAGTCGACCAACTTGACATAGATGTTCTTATCTAAGAGGTAAGTGAACCGGAAATTCCAACCGACCCTCTTATCGAGAGGTTAAATATAGTTGAAAAAGAAAACGATTATTTAAAAAAAATGAAAAGAATTGAAGAAGAGAAGATGAAATTGGATTTGCATGATGCCGATGTCATCGATCTACACAAGATGCGCTTGAAGATTAGAAAGATTAGAAAATATGCCATTGATAAAGAGGTTTGGTATCATTATGCTGTTGGATCAATTGTTACCTTAGTTGCGATTTTTATCGCATTTGTTGTTGCATTTAAATGTTTTACATAGTTGTATGTTAGTTTCAATGTGTGTTTTAGATGCTCTAGATAGTTGTATGTTGTTTTATGAGAACTATGTATGAACCTTATGTATTTATTTTTGTAGTAATAACATTTGATCACTACCATACTTTAGTTTTAATGTGATGAACTTGTATTAATTTGGTCATTTCTCTATTCATGATGTTCTGTAATGGTTTTTGATATACTTAATTATATAATGTAGATGAACCGGCAATGGATGTAAGCTGACCGATGCACTTCTGATCACATTACGGGCCTGCATAATTTTATTGATGTGGCTCAGGCAAATAGTCGGAATGGTTTTATGTGTTGTCTGCGAAAATAGGAAGGATTACTCTTCCACGAAAATCCTTCACACCCACCTGCTTAAAGTCGGGTTCATGCCCATCTATAATTGTTGGACCAAGCACGAAGAAAGAGGGGTTATGATGGACGACAATGAAGAAGAATAGGATGATGACAACTATCCTATGTTCCCTGAATATGGTGATACTGCAATGGGGGAAGCTAAAGATCATGAGGCACCAGATGTGCCTACTGATGATCTTCGCTGGGTCATTGTTGATGCACAGAGAGAATGCGAAAGTGGAAAGGAGAAGTTGAAGTTTGATCACATGTTACACAAATTGCGAAGATGGCAACACAAAGCTCGGTACCACACTGGAATTGCTGCAATGGAAGGCAGAGAATGGTTTATCTGACAAGTGGTTTGAGAAGTTACTGAAAATAATGAAGAAGGAGCTTCCAAAGGATAACGAATTGCCTGACAATACATACGAAGCAAAGAAGGTTCTCTGCCCTCTAGGATTAGAGGTGAAGAAGATACATGCATGCCCTAATGACTACATCCTCTACCGTGGTGAGGAGTACGAGAATTTGAATGCGTGCCCGGAAGGAAATATGCCCTAGAGGCAATAATAAAGTTATTATTTATTTCCTCATATCATGATAAATGTTTATTATTCATGCTAGAATTGTATTAACTAGAACCATAATACATGTGTGAATACATAGACAAACATAGTGTCACTAGTATGCCTCTACTTGACTAGCTCGTTGATCAAAGATGGTTGTGTTTCCTACGCATAGACATGAGTTGTCATTTGATTAATGAGATCACATCATTAGGAGAATGATGTGATTGACTTGACCCATTTCGTTAGCTTAGCACTTGATCGTTTAGTATGTTGCTATTGCTTTCTTCATGACTTATACATGTTCCTATGACTATGCGATTATGCAACTCCCGTTTACCAGAGGAACACTTTGTGTGCTACCAAACGCCACAACGTAACTGGGTGATTATAAATGAGCTCTACAGGTGTCTCTGAAGGTACATGTTGAGTTGGCGTATTTTGAGATTAGGATTTGTCACTCCGATTGTCGAAGAGGTATCTCTGGGCCCTCTCGGTAATGCACATCACTATAAGCCTTGCAAGCAATATGACTAATGAGTTAGTTGCGGGATGATGCATTACATAACGAGTAAAGAGACTTGCCGGTAACGAGATTGAACTAGGTATTGAGATACCGACGATCAAATCTCGGGCAAGTAACATACCGATGACAAAGGGAACAACATATGTAGTTATGCGGTTTGACCGATAAAGATCTTCATAGAATATGTGGGAACCAATATGAGCATCCAAGTTCCGCTATTGGTTATTGACCGGAAACGAGTCTCGGTCATGTCTACAAAGTTCTCGAACCCGTAGGGTCCGCACGCTTAAAGTTTGGTGACGATTGGTATTATCAGTTGTTGTGTTTTGATGTACCTAAGGTAGTTCGGAGTCCCGGATATGATCACGGACATGACGAGGAGTCTCGAAATGGTCGAGACGTAAAGATCGATATATTGGATGACTATGTTCAGACACCAGAATGGTTTCGGAAGGTTTCAGACATATACCAGAGTACCGGGGGGTTACCGGAACCCCCCAACGGGTGTATTGGGCCTCATGGGCCCTAGTGGAGAAGAGGGGGGGCGATCAGGGTAGGCCGCACGCCCCCTCCCATTCTAGTCTGAATTGGACAAGGAGGAGGGGGGCGCCCCCCTTTCCTTCCTCCCTCTCTCTCTCCCTCGCTTCCCCTCTCCTATTCCAACAAGGAAAGGAGGAGTCCTACTCCCGGTGGGAGTAGGACTCCCCCCTTGGTGCGCCCTCCTCCTAGGCTGTCCGCCTCCCCCTTGCTCCTTTATATACGGGGGTAGGGGCCACCTCTAGATACAACAATTGATCATTGATCTCTTAGCCGTGTGCGGTGCCCCCTCCACCATATTCCACCTCGGTAATATTGTAGCGGTGCTTAGGTGAAGCCCTGCATAGGTAGCATCATCAACACCGTCATCACGCCGTCGTGCTGACGGAACTCTCCCGCAAATCTCTGCTGGATCGGAATTCGTGGGACGTCATCGAGCTGAACGTGTGCTGAACTCGGAGGTGTCGTACGTTCGGTACTTGATCGGTCGGATCGTGATGACGTACGACTACATCAACCACGTTGTGCTAACGCTTCCGCTTTTGGTCTACGAGGGTACGTGGACAACACTCTCCCCACTCGTTGCAATGCATCACCATGATCTTGCGTGTGCATATGATTTTTTTTGAAATTACTATGTTCCCCAACAATGGCATCCGAGCCAAGTTTTATGCGTAGATGTTATATGCACGAGTAGAACACAAGTGAGTTGTGGGCGATACAAGTCATACCTCTTACCAGCATGCCATACTTTGGTTCGGTGGT
Organism: Triticum aestivum; assembly: GCF_018294505.1. Lineage (NCBI taxonomy): Eukaryota > Viridiplantae > Streptophyta > Magnoliopsida > Poales > Poaceae > Triticum > Triticum aestivum. The sequence goes on from NC_057804.1 coordinate 137,214,114, forward strand.
ATTGTTGGATGAAGCGGCCCGGACCGACATTACACGTACACTTATGTGAGACTGGTTCTACCAACGTGCTTTGCACATAGGTGGCTGGCGGGTATCAGTTTCTCCAACTTTAGTTGAACCGAGTGTGGCTACACCCAGTCCTTGAGAAGGTTAAAACAACAGTAACTTGACGAACTATCATTGTGGTTTTGATGCGTAGGTAAGAACGGTTCTTGCTCAGCCCGTAGCAGCCACGTGAAACTTGCAACAACAAAGTAGAGGACGTCTAACTTGTTTTTGCAGGGCATGTTGTGATGTGATATGGTCAAGACATGATGCTAAATTTTATTGTATGAGATGATCATGTTCTGTAACAAAGTTATCGGCAACTGGCAGGAGCCATATGATTGTCGCTTTATTGTATGCAATGCAATCGCCCTATAATTGCTTTACTTTATCACTAAGCGGTAGAGATAGTCGTAGAAGCAATAGTTGGCGAGACGACAACGATGCTATGATGGATATCAAGGTGTCGCGCCGGTGACGATGGTGGTCATGATGGTGCTTCGAAGATGGAGATCACAAGCACAAGATGATGATGGCCATATCATATCACTTATATTGATTGCATGCGATGTTTATCCTTTATGTATCTTATTTTGCTTGATTGACGGTAGCATTATAAGATGATCTCTCACTAAATTTCAAGGTATAAGTGTTCTCCCTGAGTATGCACCATTGTGAAAGTTCTTCATGCTGAGACACCACGTGATGATCGGGTGTGATAAGCTCTACGTTCAAATATAACGGGTGTAAGACAGTTTTACACATGCAGAATACTCAGGTTAAACTTGACGAGCCTAGCATATATAGATATGGCCTCGGAACACTGAGACCGAAAGGTCGAGCGTGAATCATATAGTAGATATGATCAACATAGTGATGTTCACCATTGGAAACTACTCCATCTCACGTGATGATCAGACATGGTTTAGTTGATTTGGATCACGTGATCACTTAGATGATTAGAGGGATGTCTATCTAAGTGGGAGTTCTTAAGTAATATGATTAATTGAACTTTAATTTATCATGAACTTAATACCTGATAGTACTTTTGCTTGTCTATGTTATTGTAGATAGATGGCCCGTGTTGTTGTTCCGTTGAATTTTAATGCGTTCCTTGAGAAAGCTAAGTTGAAACATGATGGTAGCAATTACACGGACTGGGCCCGTAACTTGAGGGTTATCCTCATTGCTGCAGAGAAGAATTACGTCCTGGAAGCACCGCTGGGTGCCAGGCCTGCTGCATATGCAACTGACGACGTTAAGAACGTCTGGCAGAGCAAAGCTGATGACTACTCGATAGTTCAGTGTGCCATGCTTTATGGCTTAGAACCGGGACTTCAAAGATGTTTTGAACGTCATGGAGCATATGAGATGTTCCAGGAGTTGAAGTTAATATTTCAAGCAAATGCCCGGATTGAGAGATATGAAGTCTCCAATAAGTTCTATAGCTGCAAGATGGAGGAGAATAATTCTGTCAGTGAACATATACTCAAAATGTCTGGGTATAATAATCACTTGATTCAACTGGGAGCTAATCTTCCTGATGATAGTGTCATTGACAGAATTCTTCAATCACTGCCACCAAGCTACAAGAGCTTCGTGATGAACTATAATATGCAAGTGATGAACAAGACTATTCCCGAGCTCTTCGCAATGCTAAAAGCTGCGGAGGTAGAAATCAAGAAGGAGCATCAAGTGTTGATGGTCAACAAGACCACCATTTTCAAGAAAAAGGGTAAAGGAAAGAAGAAGGGGTACTTCAAGAAGAACGGCAAGCAAGTTGCTGCTCAGGAGAAGAAACCCAAGTCTGGACCTAAGCCTGAGACTGAGTGCTTCTACTGCAAAGGGACTGGTCACTGGAAGCGGAACTGCCCCAAGTATTTGGCGGATAAGAAGGATGGCAAGGTGAACAAAGGTATATGTGATATCCATGTTATTGATGTGTACCTTACTAATGCTCGCAGTAGCACCTGGGTATTTGATACTGGTTCTGTTGCTAATATTTGCAACTCGAAACAAGGACTACAGATTAAGCGAAGATTGGCTAAGGACGAGGTGACCATGCGCGTGGGAAATGGTTCCAAAGTCGATGTGATCGCGGTCGGCACACTACCTCTACATCTACCTTCGGGATTAGTTTTAGACCTGAATAATTGTTATTTGGTGCCAGCGTTAAGCATGAACATTACATCTGGATCTTGTTTGATGCGAGACGGTTATTCATTTAAATCAGAGAATAATGGTTGTTCTATTTATATGAGTAATATCTTTTATGGTCATGCACCCTTGAAGAGTGGTCTATTTTTATTGAATATTGATAGTAGTGATACACATATTCATAATGTTGAAGCCAAAAGATGCAGAGTTGATAATGATAGTGCAACTTATTTGTGGCACTGCCGTTTGGGTCATATTGGTGTAAAGCGCATGAAGAAACTCCATACTGATGGACTTTTGGAATCACTTGATTATGAATCACTCGGTACTTGCGAACCATGCCTCATGGGCAAGATGACTAAAATGTCGTTCTCTAGAACTATGGAGCGAGCAAAAGATTTATTGGAAATCATACATACTGATGTATGTGGTCCAATGAATATTGAGGCTCGCGGCGGGTATCGTTATTTTCTCACCCTCATTGATGATTTGAGCAGATATGGGTATATCTACTTAAACATTTGAAAAGTTCAAAGAATTTCAGAGTTAAGTGGAAAATCATCGTAATAAGAAAATAAAGTTTCAACGATCTGATCATGGAGGAGAATATTTGAGTTACGAGTTTGGTCTACATTTGAAACAATGCGGAATAGTTTCACAACTCACGCCACCCGGAACACCACAACGTAATGGTGTGTCCGAACGTTGTAATCGTACTTTACTAGATATGGTGCAATCAATGATGTCTCTTACTGATTTACCGCTATCTTTTTGGGGTTATGCTTTAGAGACGGCTGCATTCACATTAAATAGGGCACCATCAAAATCCGTTGAAACGACGCCTTATGAACTGTGGTTTGGCAAGAAACCAAAGTTGTCATTTCTTAAAGTTTGGGGCTGCGATGCTTATGTAAAAAAACTTCAACCTAATAAGCTCAAATCCAAATCGGAGATATTTGTCTTCATAGGATGCCCAAAGGAGACTATTGGGTACACCTTCTGTCACATATCCGAAGGCAAGACTTTTGTTGCTAAATTTGGATCCTTTCTAGAGAAGGAGTTTCTCTCGAAAGAAGTGAGTGGGAGGAAAGTAGAACTTGATGAGGTAACTATACCTGCTCCCTTATTGGAAAGTAGTTCATCCCAGAAACCGGTTCTTGTGACGCCTACACCAATTAGTGAGGAAGTTAATGACATTGATCATGAAACTTCAGATCAAGTTACTACCGACCTCGTAGGTCAACCAAAGTAAGATCCGCACCAGAGTGGTACGACAATCCTATTCTTGAGGTCATGTTACTTGACCATGGCGAACTTACGAACTATGAGGAAGCAATGATGAGCCCAGATTCCGTAAAATGGCTTGAGGCCATGAAATCTGAGATGGGATCCATGTATGAGAACAAAGTATGGACTTTGGTTGACTTGCTCGATGATCAGCAAGCCATCAAAAAAATGGATCTTCAAGAAGAAGACTGACGCTGATGGTAATGTTACTGTCTACAAGCTCGACTTGTTGCGAAAGGTTTTCGACAAGTTCAAGGGGTTGACTACGATGAGACTTTCTCACCCGTAGCGATGCTTAAGTCTGTCTGAATCATGTTAGCAATTGCTGCATTTTATGATTATGAAATTTGGCAAATGGATGTCAAAATTGCATTCTTGAATGGATTTCTGGAAGAAGAGTTGTATATGATGCAACGAGAAGGTTTTGTCGATCCGAAAGGTGCTAACAAAGTGTGCAAGCTCTAGCGATCCATTTATGGACTGGTGCAAGCTTCTCAGAGTTGGAATAAACGTTTTGATAGTGTAATCAAAGCATATGGTTTTATACAGACTTTTGGAGAAGCCTGCATTTACAAGAAAGTGAGTGGGAGCTCTGTAGCATTTCTGATATTATATGTAGACGACATATTGTTGATTGGAAATGCTATAGAATTTCTGGATAGCATAAAAGGATACTTGAATAAAAGTTTTTCAATAAAAGACCTCGGTGAAGCTGCTTATATATTGGGCATCAAGATCTATAGAGATAGATCAAGACACTTAATTGGACTTTCACAAAGCACATACCTTGCTAAAGTTTTGAAAAAGTTCAAAATGGATCAAGCAAAGAAAGGGTTCTTGCCTGTATTACAAGGTGTGAAGTTGAGTCAGACTCAATGCCCGGCCACTGCAGAAGATAGAGAGTAAATGAAAGATGTTCCCTATGCTTCAGCCATAGGCTCTATCATGTATGCAATGCTGTGTACCAGACCTGATGTGTGCCTTGCTATTAGTTTAGCAGGGAGGTACCAAAGTAATCCATGAGTGGATCACTGGGCAGCGGTCAAGAATATCCTAAAATACCTGAAAAGGACTAAGGATATGTTTCTTGTTTATGCAGGTGACAAAGAGCTAGTAGTAAATGGTTACGTCGATGCAAGCTTTGACACTGATCCGGACGATTCTAACCGGATACGTGTTTATATTGAATGGTGGAGCTGTCAATTGGTGCAGTTCTAAACAAAGCATTGTGGCGGGATCTACGTGCGAAGCAGAGTACATAGCTGCTTCGGAAGCAGCAAATAAAGGAGTCTGGATGAAGGAGTTCATACCCGATATAGGTGTCATACCTAGTGCATCGGGTCCAATGAAAATCTTTTGTGACAATACTGGTGCAATTGCCCTAGCAAAGGAATCTAGATTTCACAAGAGAACCAAGCACATCAAGAGAGGCTTCAATTCCATCCGGGACCAAGTCCAGGTGGGAGACATAGAGATTTGCAAGATACATACGGATTTGAATGTTGCAGACCCATTGACTAAGCCTCTTCCACAAGCAAAACATGATCAACACCAAGGCTCCATGGGTGTTAGAATCATTACTGTGTAATCTAGATTATTAACTCTAGTGCAAGTGGGAGACTGAAGGAAATATGCCCTAGAGGCAATATAATAAAGTTATTATTTATTTCCTCATATCATGATAAATGTTTATTATTCATGCTAGAATTGTATTAACCGAAAACATAATAAATGTGTGAATACATAGACAACCATAGTGTCACTAGTATGCCTCTACTTGACTAGCTTGTTGATCAAAGATGGTTGTGTTTCCTAGCCATATACATGAGTTGTCATTTGATTAACGGGATCACATCATTAGGAGAATGATGTGATTGACTTGACCCATTTTGTTAGCTTAGCACTTGATCGTTTAGTATGTTGCTATTGCTTTCTTCATGACTTATACATGTTCCTATGACTATGAGATTATGCAACTCCCGTTTACCGGAGGAACACTTTTTGCTACCAAACATCACAACATAACTGGGTGATTATAAAGGAGCTCTACATGTGTCTCTAAAGGTACATGTTGAGTTGGCGTATTTCGAGATTAGGATTTGTCACTCCGATTGTCGAAGAGGTATCTCTGGGCCCTCTCGGTAATGCACATCACTATAAGCCTTGCAAGAAATGTGACTAATGAGTTAGTTGCGGGATGATGCATTACATAACGAGTAAAGAGACTTGCCAGTAACGAGATTGAACTAGGTATTGAGATACCGACGATCGAATCTCGGGAAAGTAACATACCAATGACAAAGGGGACAACGTATGTAGTTATGCGGTTTGACCGATAAAGATCTTTGTAGAATATGTGAGAACCAATATGAGCATCCAGGTTCCGCTATTGGTTATTGAGCGGAAACGAGTCTCAGTCATGTCTACATAGTTCTCGAACCCGTAGGGTCCGCACGCTTAAAGTTTGGTGACGATCGGTATTATGAATTTTTGTGTTTTGATGTACTGAAGGTAGTTCGGAGTCCCGGATATGATCACGGACATGACGAGGAGTATCAAAATGGTCGAGACGTAAAGATCGATATATTGGATGACTATGTTCGGACACCGGAATGGTTTCGGAAGGTTTCAGACATATACCGGAGTACCGGGGGGTTACCGGACCCCCCCCCCCCCGGGGGGGGGGGGTTTATTGGGCCTCATGGGCCCTAGTGGAGAAGAGGAGGGGCGGCCAGGGCAGCCGTGAGCCCCCTCCTCCTCTAGTCCGAATTGGACAAGGAGGGGGGCGGCGCCCCCCTTTCCTTCCTCTCTCTCTCCCTTCCTTCCCCTCTCCTACCCCAACAAGGAAAGGAGGAGTCCTACTCCCGGTGGGAGTAGGACTCCCCCTTGGCGCGCCCTTCTCCTAGGCCGGCCACGTCCCCCCTTGCTCCTTTATATACGGGGGCAGGAGTGGACCTCTAGACACAACAATTGATCATTGATCTCTTAGCCGTGTGCGGTGCCCCCTCCACCATATTCCACCTCAGTAATATCGTAGCAGTGCTTAGGCGAAGCCCTGCGTCGGTAGAATCATCAAAACTTTCATCACGCCGTCGTGCTGAAGGAACTCTCCCGCAAAGCTCTACTGGATCGGATTTCATGGGACGTCATCGAGCTGAACGTGTGCTGAACTCGGAGGTGCCGTACGTTCGGTACTTGATCGGTCGGATCGTGAAGACGTACGACTACATCAACCGCATTGTGCTAACGCTTCCGCTTTCGGTCTACGAGGGTATATGGACAACACTCTCCCCTCTCGTTGCTATGCATCACCATGATCTTGCATGTGCGTAGGAATTTTTTTGAAATTTACTACGTTCCCCAACATGCCCGGTATGCTGTGTATTGCGGTATAAGATCATACGAGATGACCCTGGTGATGTTGAGGGCGAGCGCCCCAGAAGAGGGTTCCTGCCAAGGTGATGTGGTATGATCCTATAATACCACAGTTGAAACGTCTATTCAGAAACAAAGAGCATGCCAAGTTGTTCCGATGGCACAAAGAAGACCGTAACAAAGACAGGATGTTGAGAGTACCCACTGATGGGTCGCAGTGCAGAAAAATCGAGAGAAAGTGGATGGTGTTTGCAGATGACGGAAGGAACTTATGGTTTGGTACAAGTACAGATTGCATGAATCCTTTTGGGGAGCAGAGCAGCAGTCATAGCACCTGCCTTGCGACTCTATGTATCCATAACCTTCCTCCTTGGTTGTGCATGAAGCGGAAGTTCATTATGATGCCAGTGCTCATCCAAGGCCCTAAGTAACCCGACAACGACATTGATGTGTAACTAAGGCCATTAGTTGAAGAACTTTTATAGTTGTGGGATATAAAATGTGTACGTGTGTGGGATGAGCACAAATAGTAGGAATTTGACCAACGAGCGTTGCTGTTTGTAACCATCAATGATTGGCCTGCTCTTAGTAACCTTTTAGGACACACAAACAAGGGATACAGTGCATGCACGCACTGTTTAGATGAGACTGACAGTATATATTTGGATAAATGTAAGAAGAATGTGTACCTGGGACATCGTCGATTTCTTCCGATCAGGCATCCCTTAAGAAAGAGAGGCAAGCATTTCAAAGGTGAGGCGGATCACCGGAAGAAGCCTGTCCCCCATACTGGTGATGATATATTTGATATGGTCAAGGATTTAAAAGTAATCTTTGGAAAGAGTCCTGGCGGACAATCTGTTCTGAATGACGTTGACGGACACGCACCCATGTGGAGGAAGAAATCTATATTTTGGGAGCTACCCTATTGGAAAGTCCTAGAGGTTCGCTCTACAATTGACGCGATGCAAGTGATGAAGAATCTTTGCATGAATTTGCTAGGCTTTCTGGGCATGTAGGGGAAGACAAATGATACACCAGAGGCACGGTAGGACCAACAACTTATGAATGAAAAAGACGACATGCATCCAAAGCAGTATCAAGGTCCTGCCAGCTATGCTATTACCAAAGCAGAGAAGGAAATCTTTTTTGAATGCCTGAGCAGTATCAAGGTCCCGTCTAGCTTCTCGTCGAATATAAAGGGGATAATAAATATGGCAAAGAAAAAAATTTAAACCGAAAGCCTCATTTCTTCCACGTGATTATGACACAATTGCTTCCAGTTGCATTGAGGGGGCTTCTACCAGAAAATGTTTGATTGGCCATTGTGAAGCTATGTGCATTCCTCAATGCAATTTCTCAGAAGGTAATCGATCCAGAAGTCCTACCAAGGTTACAAAATGATTTGGTCCAATGTCTTATCAGTTTCGAGTTGGTGTTCCCACCATCCTTCTTCAATATTATGATGCACGTCCTAGTTCACCTAGTCGAAGAGATTGCCATTCTTGGTCCTGTATTTCTACACAATATGTTCCCCTTTGAGAGGTTCATGGTAGTCTTAAATAAATATGTTCATAACCGTGCTAGGCCAGAAGAAAGCATCTCCAAGGGCCATGAAACAGAGGAGGATATTGAGTTTTGTGTTGACTTTATTCCTGACCTTAAGCCAATTGGTGTTCCTCAATTGCGACATGAGGGGAGACTGAGTGGAAAAGGACTAGGACCGAATGCAATATTATGTAGGGACGGGCATTCTTTCACTCAAGCACACTACACAGTTCTACAAAATTCTACCTTGGTGGCCCCGTATATCAATGAACACAAGAATATTGTACGCTCCCAACACCCGGGCAGTCTGACGACTGGATTACACGTGCACACATGGCGACTTTTGGTGGTTGGTTGCAAACACATCTCATGAATAACACCATTGTTGGAGATGAGTTTTACTTGTTGGCCAGGACACCATCTTCAACTTTATTGACTTTCCAAGGGTATGAGATAAATGGGAATACATTTTACACGATCGCCCAATATAAATAGAGCACCAACCAGAACAGTGGTGTCCGCTTTGATGCAACAAACACGAATAGGGAAAAGGACACATATTATGGTTACATGGAGGAGATATGGGAACTTGACTATGGACGTGATTTTAAGGTCCCTTTGTTTCGGTGCAAATGGGTCAATCCGACAGGAGGCGGGGTAAAGGTAGGCCTGCAGTACGGAATGGCAATAGTGGATCTCAACAATCTTGGGTACACATGCGAACCATTCGTCCTAGCCAATGATGTGGCACATGTTTTCTATGTGAAGGACATGTCTACCAAATCGAGAAAAAGATAAGATAAGGAAGCGAATACATCATACGATGGGCCAAAGCACCACATAATTCTTTCAAGGAAAAGAAACATCGCGGGAGTGGAGGACACGACAGACATGTTAGAAGATTATGAAAAGTTTGATGAAATTCCACCCTTCATAGTGAAGACTGACCTAAGCATCCTTTTAAAATGTTGAAGATTCTCCATGGTTATGGCACAATCATAAGCAAGGGACACACGTGAAGAAAAACTTTTATATCCCAAGATCCCACTCTGGGATGTGACCGGCTTCACCTTCATCACTTTCTCTCTAGTGAGTTTTCGGACTTATAGCTGGAAAGTCCCGCTTCAGACAAACAGGAGGTTATCTTTGTAAGAGTTAGGGTATGTGTGTGTTTTGGGTGTTCCTAGGTGGACTCCGGAGCATCAGAATCCAACCAAAAAGCTAGGGAATTTTGGCATTTGAAACATGATTTTTGAATAATTATTTATTAAGTTATGAATTTTCAATTATTCATGTCCTTTTAATATTTTAATTATACACATGAGTTAATCAATGCAATTATGTCCAAAAAAATATATGAATATCTTCTGAGCATTCCAAATAGGCCGCTTGAGGTTGACAAGCATATGTCATACACCCTCACCAGTTGTAGTGATTTCAATCCCAAGGTTTGCAAAATTCCACCCCTACTGTGTGGTTTCTCTGATCGGAGGACCCCTTATGCTGAGCCAAGTCCAGATGAGAGGAGTTCTAGTTGCTTTCTGGTGGAACTGAGAACAACATATCAGATGGTAGGATTGTTCAAGTAACTATTTGGCATATACAAGATAACCGAATAATTTGCACCTTTGATTCTAGGTTGGAAGCCATAGTTATGCTCCACAACTATTCCGATGATGGCTTTGATCTAGAATCACTGCAGCTACATGAAGGTGATGTATTAACTGGCAAGATTGGCATCTATTTTAATTTTTGGTAAATGTATGTTTATTTCCTTGTACACATATGTAGATAATAGACAAATATGTGGATCCATTAGTAGGCCACTTGAAAAGCATGCTCTCTTACCGCAAAATCAGGAGAGGGTTAAAAGGGGAAGTTGATGATATGTTGAGGCCTGAGAAATTAGAGAATCCTATGAGAATTGTCTATTGTTTTGGCATGTCTCATGAACATGCATGCACCTTTATATTATCTTCACTACAAAAAAATACACTTCCGTGATGATACATGTTTGTCACAGTAGGTCGCGTTTTTTGTCATGCATGTACATCCATGACGATTTTATGACAGAATCAAGATAGTCATACCTGTGCTGTGTAGAAGTTTTCCATGACATTACCAAAATTATCATCACGGAAGTGTCCACTTCCATGACGATAAATCGCGCATCATAGAAGTGCTTTCGTCAAGGGTGACTGACATGTGGCATCCACCATAACGGAACATTGTTAAGCTATCGGGTTGGGTTTTGGTTCTGATAACCCGCTAACAACCCCGACCAATGGGGATTTTCCACGTGTAAAATCATCATTGGCTGGAGGAAACACGTGTCGGCTCATCGTTGGGACAGATGTCATCCACTCATTGGACAGAAAGCGCCTATGATACATCGACACGTGGCATGGCTCATCAAGTTTAAATGGGCCGGCCCAACTAAAGACCCACAAGATTTTGTGGACCATAAAGGGCCGACCCAGCTAAAGGCCCACGAGATTTTGTAGACCATAATGGTCTGGCCTAGCTAAAGGCCCACAAGATTTCGCGGGCCATAATGGGCCGGCCCAGGTAAAGGCCCATAAGATTTTTGTGTGCCATAATGGGCCGGCCCAGGTAAAGGCCCACAAAATTCTTGCGGATCATAATGGGTCGGCCCAGCTAAAGGCCAACGAGATTTCGCCGACATTAATGGGCCGGCCCAGCTGTAGGCCCACAAGATTTTGAGGACCCTAGTAGGCCGGCCCATTAACTGGCTGCCATGTTTTGGGCCAAATGTCGGCCCATATTTGATCTGGTCCATTAATGGCCTGCCATGTTCCGGGCCTAATAATGGCCTATATGAGATCCAGCCCGTTAAAAGCCTCCCACTTTCTGGGCCAAATCACGGCCCAGATCAGGTCCGGCCCTTTAAGAGGCTTTGGGCTCAATTATGGCCCATATCAGATTCGGCCCATTAACTGGACGCTACGCTTTTGGGCCCACTTGCTAAAGGCCCATTTAGTAATTCGGCCTGATATTAGTTTCGGCCTGTTAAAGGCCCGTTTAACATTTCGGCCCTATATTAATTTCAGCCTGTTAAAAGCGCGTCATATAGTTGGGCCTAACTACAACCAGGTTTGCATCCGGCCTGCTCGCAGCCGATATTTGATTGGGCCAAACAAGGACCGAGACAACTTTGGCCTGTTAAAAGCCGGTGATTTGATTCGCACAATCATGGGCCGGGGTCCATTTCGGGCTGCTGCCGGCCCGTGAGCTATTCAGCATGTTTCAAGCCCAACCTACTTCTCAGCCTCCTAAAAGCCCATTGAGTTTTCTTGCGAAAAGAGGGCCGGGGGTTACTCGGCCTATTAAAGGCCCGAATCTACCAGTGGGCCAGTTTGACGGGGCCCATGATGCGGATCATACATCGTGATTGCATGACGGCCCAATTATGTATCGTAATTTTACGGTTTGGCCGGTTTACTGCGAAGACAGGATATATATACAGTAAAATAACTGCAGCATCGTGAATAAGAAAAAACCTAGACTATACAATAAAGAAATTACGGCATATTAAATCCACTGGGCATCAAAGTTCGCCACTATGATAATAAAGCACAAGCAGACAACATATTACATACATTGGGCATCAAAGATCGCCACCAGTGCAAATAAACACGCCGACAAAATAATATACAAAACCGACAGCACTTCAATAGAGTTCAAGAAAGGTTAGCCCTGCTGGGGAGCTGTAGCGCAAGCAGCTGAGCAAGATGATGAGACTGCGCTTGTTCAATACTTATATCTTCCTCACTCTGAAATATAAACAAGCAGACAGATGACAGGTTTTGCACATAAAAGTATCAGTGCTGACAATTCATCACATTTCTTACTGACGAATAAGGTGACACAGTTTAAAATTGTATTAACACAATATGGTATTGTTCAGGTCAAGACACGGTAGGAAATGACATCGTGAAGGAGTTGGCAGCTTCACGACACCACTGGATTACAGATCAAGAACTCATAAGTATCAATGGTTAGTGTGCTGTCAATTTATCCCATTTCAGATTGGCAAATAAAGAGACAGTTTAAATAATAGTAGAATGATACGACATTGTTCATAGTTAAGACATTGCAGAATATGGCATTGTGCTGTAGTGGGTAGGTTCACCACACCACTGGATTACGGATGAAGAACAAAAGCATACATGCAGCGCAAAAGAAGATCACTTGCTCTGTATAGTTTAATTTACATGGTATGAAGAAGGAACTTGGTTGTACAACTGAAAACTTAAATTGAGAAGGACAAACTTTTGTTTATGAACTACATAATAAAGTTTAAACATGCAATTTGATGCAAACACCAAAAATAAACAGCTGTTGCAGTCATGCCTAACCAAATATACACAACAAAGTTTGAAGGCTTGAGAAGGACAAGCTTACATTACTGGTGAAGACAGGCTCTATAAAGCCCTTGTGCATGCTGATGGGGGGGGGCAATTCAAGAAGTTTAGCACAAAATCTTCATAAGCATTGCCTTTATTCTACATTTTGTTAAGAGTAAATATAGATGTAATAATATACAAAAAATGGAGAATATTTAAGATAAGATGAAGAGTGATGCTACATAACCAAGTAGCTATAAATGTATGTGCAGCGATACATGCAAAAGGCAGAGCCAAGAGCAATGCACAGCTAAACTTCTTCAGTACCAACCGTATGGTAAGAGTAAATATAGATATGATGTGTAGAAAATGGAGGGCAAAGGAAAATAAGCTGCAGAGTGATGGTACATGAACAACTACCTGTCAATATAAGTACACTGATAAAGGACAGCATGTACTTACAAGAACAATCCAGAGCTAAATAAATTCATTGGCATTGGATATATTCTACACTAATGTAACCATTCATACAGATCAGATAATTTGGAGCGAACAATTGATAAGCAAGCTATCATGCATACTGCTGTCACATAATGAACCATGTATGCATGCAAGTACAGTGATACAGGACAACAGGTACTAACAAGAGCAAAGCAGCGGGCAGCATATTTGCGATATCCTGTCGTTCTTTTCAAACCGGAATTCTTCTTCGAGCAGATTTCCTGCAAAAAAGATCCGTAAGGCACATGCGGAAAAGTAGAAGTTCAAATTGTCATGTGATTTCATAGACAGTACCTCATCATGGGAACGAGACCAGTGCATAACAAGGTTTTTCTGTTCAATGTCTTCTAAATTTAGCACAGGAGACTTCATCAGAAATTCGTTTATAGACTTGCCATTAAAGTGTGATTTCCTCAGGTAACACCGATACTGCTGTAATGCTTCCTTGAGAAGCACAAGCAAGCTTTGCTTGTCATGACTATGTAGATTGACCCTCGCCTAGTTACAACAATATAATGTAAATCATTGTTGTGTTCGATCAGCAGAAAACAGGAAAATAATAACCATGAATAATAGCACTTACACGTAAGTTGGACAGGAAGATGTGAAAATGGTGTTTGTCTTCACTATAATCTTCCCATGATGGGAATATATGCACGTAGTCCCTAAAAACATTGAAAGCATTGTCTTTTAAACTGGGAATAAATGGAATGGGGTTCCAATCTGCAGGAATTGGCTGTCTCTGCAGTTGGGATAGGTCTTCGGCCGGTGGACTTGCTGTACTTTTTGCTGGAGTGGGATTTTTCTGTGGTATGACTGGTGCTATGGCAAATGAAATCGGTATACCTTTTGCTGGAGTGCAGGTCCTATGTGGTGGGGCTCGTGGTGTGTCCAGTGAAGTATGGGTACAGTCTGCTGGAGTCGGTCCTACATTCTGTGTCACTGGTTGTACAACCAATATAAGTGGGGTGATGTCTGATTTCTCCGACACCACCACGTTTTTCAAGGACTTTGCTGGTGCTCCTTCAGGTTCGGCAATCACCCTCTTACTTTTTGATGTCTGATGCACAAGAACAACATTTGAGTGAAAAAACATGGTATGATGACAGATGGAATATGTATTGATAATGGATGGGCATGGCATCTCAAGTTATATGATGAGTAAACTAAGCAGATGGCGGTGCAACAAAGTAGAAGAAATGCAAGATACACGCAATCAATAAAACCTTGCCAAATTAGAACATGCACCATATGGGTGAACAGGACGGGCCATCTGCCTTTGACTCCTCGAGGTTAGAATAGTCATTAGGATGATATTCTGAACAAGAATCAACAGGTGGGGAGCGTATGAGTTTCATTGCTTCCAGAATGGCACTCAACGCCTTGGTGCCAATTTTGTAAGTCATTGCAGTGTTCCACAATATTCTTCTGATGCGCGGATTCTAATATTCACTGTAATTGCGTATAATATCTGAGAACCATGAAAACATAAATAGTTGTGAGATTATCTTTGTAATGCAGATGATATTCTAATATAGGGGCACACCTGTAAACACTTGTGTGCTATCACTGGATTCTGATGAGAGAGCTCATGTGTGCTGTAATATGGTGCATGCATTTATATAATCTGGAACAAGTACACAAAAAATAGGCTCCAAAAGTAAGGATAGCTGGCAGATGATTGGTTCATAATATACTGTATAACGAGTTTATTGCCAAACCATGATAACAAGAGCACGCAGCAACTAGGCAGATCATAGTGTGCATAACAGGGGTACACCATAACCACGATATATACATCGGGAAAGTGGAACTGGCTTGAAAATACGGTGTTGTATTGTCGCTAGTAATTGAAAGCCTATCGATCACGTACATGCCAGCTCTATCGAACATGGTAAAGAAGAGCAAGCAGATTTTGGATAATAACATGTTGGTTGCGCAGTGCCCACACATGATGAACCAGAGCGCATTAAGAATGCAACTCCCATCTGTCTCTCAACCATTTCAGGCGGTTGGATGAAGATCCTACGTCTCCTAACCCTTCTTCCTCGTCTCAGATTCTTCCCATACAGAACACTGCATGGGCCGCCGGCCGGACCACCGCCCCCCACCGCCTGTGTTCCTTCGCCACCCCCACCCCCACCCGTGCCCCAACCCCCACCCGCATAGAGTTTTCTTTGTTCGGCGAGGCCCCACAACCACCCGAGCCCCTTCGATCGCACTAGCGAACTCCGGCGAGCTCTGAAGAATCGACTGACCCAATTTTGAAATTTAGTCTACTGTGATTTAACTAGTGTGGAATATAAAAGGGGAAAACCATAAGCATTGGGAGTATAGTGTTGAGCGTGCCATGGCGGATCTGAAGGTGCAAACCGGACAAAGGCAACTTTGCAACCAAGACAAGAAATCAGAGTAAAGCAGTGGCGATCTATTTTCTTGCTGCGATAAATAAGTTGAGCAGATACGAAAGAGTACCGCCTCTGGTGCGACACCGTGTATGCATCTGCTGAGAATTTGATAGTGATGCGGTAGCGATGGTTGTCGGCAGCGTGGAAGCAGATCTAGGAGGGTAGACGGTGGCGGCGGGGTGCGGTGGACGAGACGGTCATAGGAGCGGTGCCGGCAAGGTGGACGACGACGGGGATGAAGCGAGAGGACGGGATGCAAGGATCCCAGTCCGAAGGCATGGATGAGAGAGGTCGATCTCTTGTAATGGACGGTGGCGTCGGGGTATCAGCTCCGGCATGGTGGAGGAGGACGGCGGTGGATGGGGTGGTGGACGGTGGCAGACGGAGGAGGGTGGGCTAGAGAGGGTGTTTTGGGGAAAAGGGAGGTAGAGAGGAAGGGGGGAACCATGTATTCAGGGCGCGCTTGTCTCAAATACGAGGAAATTTACAAACTTAGCCCCCGTTTCAAATTTCTACTACATCACAACAAGATTAGTCGGTTAGGGATAGGACGGTAATCTCGCATACACCGAATATTTGCCGACGAGAGTTTGTTTTTGGCGCCCACCATGTATGAATATGAATCGAGGAGGGAGTCGATTTTGGCCGAGGACACACTGTGTTTTCGTGCCCACCGGGTATGAATCCGTGTGAGAGGCAGTTACGTCACGTTTGGGTGAAATTACAAACCTACCCCTATCAAAACCTATAGAAGTCCAGCAGTCAGGCTTTGCGTGGCAGGGATAGGCAGTAGTAATTTCCATCTCGCAGATTTTGGTTTCGGGCGGTTACTGCGACTTTCCCCGCTTCGTTGAAATTTTGCAGAGTGCACGTTTACCATGCCAACTCAATTCGAATCCCGTTTGTATTCTATTTTTTTCCGGGCGGGATCCATTTTCAATTGGAATTACATTCTATATACATCATTTTTTTATATATACTTTCAAAAGCACAACACCATTTATACATAAATATGGTTTACAAATGGCATGATCTCAGATTCATAAGGTTGTATCCATCAATTTGGGTTTTCAAATATTTGAAACCACTTTATGTTGAAATCTAATGTATGCATTCCTCGCTAACTGTCCCCAATTAATGTGTGTTTCATGCGGGTTTTTTTACTTCTCAAACATGTATAATGTGTTTCACACACGCAACATATAGTGTAATCCCGTTTAGACATTAATTGCATATAAACCATGCATTGTTTGTAATTAAAGAATCTATGGATCACCAATATTGATAAACTATATAACATTACACGTGTGCCCAAATTCAAATGAATATGCATGTTTGATACACCAATTTGCGTTATGATATTATCAATGTCGTCATCTCCAGTTTAAATATTTGAATCCCCTTTAATCCAGATATTCGTCTCATATAGCTATCACTCATGCTTATATAGTACTATCTCTCTGGACCTATACGCGCTCATCGTCTCTCAGGTATCTCTCGTGCTACCTGTATGTCGACAATGATCTTTTATCTTCGTAACACACTGACGGTACTCTCTCCCTCGATCTTCATCACTCTATCTCTCTCTAAGTATATCTCGCTCCCTGCTATGTGTCTCTAACTATGATTCTCCATGTGGAATCTCTTTCTCTCACACAAACACAAAACTTTGTCTCCCGGGGTCTCATTTCTCTCTACTATTCCCATGTGTGCCACTCGCACACCCCTCATACAGAGATGTCTTTCGCTCCTTACATATGAGAACCTATGACTCTTCCTCTTCAATATCTCTTTCTCACACACAAACACAAACTCTGTCTCCCAGGGTCTCATATTTCTCCATTATTCTCTTGTATGTCGCTCACACACACCCTCTCTCCCTAGAGATAACTTGCATTCCCTCATATGTCTCTCTAGGTATCACTCTCGTTGTGAAATATCTTTCTCTCTCGCAGACACAAAAATCCGTCTCTCTGGATCTCATTTCTCTCTGATATCTATTTGTATGTGACTCACATGCATCCTCTCTCTATCTCTCTCACACCCACACACATAACTCAGCCTTCTAATCCACTCGACTCCTATCTCTAACGCACACTAGCTAGCATCTTTATCTTTCTATTTATCTGTTTCTCCATCAACCTTCTTTCTCGCCCTCACTCTTGATTCCTATCACGCACACTACATATGTTTCTCTCTACATTCAGTCAAGTGCCCTCTCACACACATATATAACTTCACCCTTTGAACCACCCGACGGTCATCTCCAACACCCAAACTAGCGGATGTCCCTCTAGCTAGCATCTCCATCTCTGTATCTATATGTAGTTTCTCCGTCAACATTTCTTTCTCGCACGGAGTCTTGCTTCCTATCACCCATACTATATATTTCTCTCCATACATATGCATTTATAGGTTGATCTCTTTTGCACAATCGTTGCGCCTCACTCCCTTTGCTCGCCATAGATGCATGCTCCAGCCCACGCCACTATCTCTTAAAGACAAAAACACATGCTCAATTGTCGGGCCTTCTTCCCTGCATTCTCACATGCATGCATATTGTCATACCGATCCGTCTCTCCCATGTCGTTGATCTTATGACTTATGTCTTCTTTCTTTTATCTCGATCATGCGCGCGCGCACACACACACATCCCACGTATACATGTATACCTCTCACACATGCACGTTCAAGGTCTCTATGTCTCCATACATAGTTAATTACCCTCAATCCTAACACCACATCGAATCGTTCTCCTCTGTTGTGCACATAACTTCCGCATGGATGGGTAAAACACACACTCACACTTAACAATCTCCTTCTAGCTACCCCCCCCCCCCGCCTCTCACTCTTCCCCTATATCCCCGAAACCAATAAGACCATCCCTTTGTTTAATTCCCACCTACACGCACCATCGATATATAGTAGTCTTCCTCGGTGTCTCTCGAACAAACGCGTTCTCTCGATGTCGACTCCTCTCACGAGCACACACCTTCTCTTCCCTCTCTACGGTCATTTTCTCTCTCGCACCCCATCATTGGTGGCCTCTGCCATACACATCACCTCTCTATGATGAAGCCATGCACACTTAAATTACATCCGCCACAGAGGACCCTGTGACACACACACACACACACACACACACACACATGCCCCCCCACACACTAAGACTCCATATCTCTCTCTCTCTCTCTCACACACACACACAAACACACACACACACGCACGCACCCCCCCCACACACACATTAAGACCCCATCTCTCTCTCTCACACACACAAACTAAGACTCCATCTCTCTCTGTCTCTCCTCTCTCTCTCTCTCTCACACACACACACACACACAACACACATTAAGACTCCATCTCACACACACATGCTCTAGGCGGAGCATTTGTTCCTACCATCCTTCATCCAACCTTACCCGTATGATAAACAATTACCTTTATTTACTTGAATAACATGGACAAATTCCAGTTTACTTTAGTAGTCAGCAAACTTGTCGTCTGTACCCTTATAAAAAAACGAGTTGGCGATGATGGTGTGCCTGCCATCTTGTAATACAGACCGTATGATCTATATCTGACGGATAGAAAGCAAACTATGATAATTTTACAAAAGATACCCGCACCTCTCCCCACATCCTTATCTCCCGCAACCTCATTGCTCAGCAATTAAAAAAGGAATAAGTCTCTAGAACAATCTAGCATGCATGGTGGCCGCTGCCGCCTGCCGGCGCTATCCATCCCCATGCCTCCGCCCATTCCGACCATCAGTCACCACCACCCTCCACTCCTCCTCGCCTTATCTGTCATCTTTCATTTTTTTGATGACATTCTCGAGATACCAGTTTTTCGATAAATATTCTCGAGATATCATTAGTTTTTAGACATGGGATTACTCCTACATGGGTCAATCACAATAGGTGTTTTGTAAAAAAATGCATATTGATGTTCCGTGCAATGCACGAGAATCTTGCTTGTAATTATATAGCGCAAATCACGAGCAGGAAGTGACATTTTTTTGACACAACCACGTTAACATGGCCATGTAAATCACTAGCTAAAGTAAATACCATTATACTTATATCCCGATGCAAAAGGTTGAGTACATGTCTGAAGAGTAGAGTCGCACACATGCACTCTGTCTCTCAGAGTCTCTCACACACACACACACACTAGTTATGTGACGCCCACTTAAGCAGACACGTATGTTACAATTTGTGCACCCGCGGGCACACGTGATGCTGCGCATTTATTTAAGCCGAAAGGCGAACCCAAACAGTAGCTGCATTCATTCCCCTCCCGCCGCCTCTTCTCTGGTCGCCGTCGCCCGGTAGCCGTGGGCCGGCCGAAGGTAACAACATACGCCATACTCCCTCTAGAGCGGCGCTTTAATATGGAAATTTTAGTGGTCATGCATGCATCTTTTTATGCTAGCACTCCTATATAAGGGTTGACCGGTCGCTTCCCGCAGACATGCGCGGGCGGTGGAAGAGGAAGGAGAAGGGAAGCGGGCTGTGGAGTAACGTTTTTTCCTACAATTTCTTAGGAAACTGAGTGCAATAATTGATTAGTTTTGCAAACTACCAGTACTACAGCTGAAACGGTTCAAAACCTATACTCCCTTGCCAGCGCGCACTTCCCGCGTGAAACGGCCAGCGTCGCCCTGGAGCGTCAGTGTCGCATTAATGCCCGGCTAGAGCGGAGGCGACCTCTCACTGGCGCCGGCTTTGAAGTGGCGCGGCGGCCGAGAGAGCGCCACTTCCCGGTGCACGCGACTGCTCCGCGTCGAGACTGGCCATAGGCCCTGTTTGGATCCATGGGTTAGAGTTAGTTTGAGCTAGTTGGGGCTCAAATAGCCCTAAAGTATCCAAGCATGAGGGTTTAAATTGGAGCAAGTTGCACCGAACCCACCAAAAGAAACTATCCCACCCAAGAGGTGCTAACTGGAGATAGTTCTCATTGGGACCACTGAAATATCACTTTTCTCTCTCCATGAAGTGCATTTATTGTCAATCTAACCCTGTCACCCAAACACCTCTTTGGCTACAGTTAGTTCAGGGTTAGTCATGAGTTAGTCTAACCTCTAGCTAAGTTAGAGTATCAAACAGGAGCAGTATAGGACATGCAAGTTGCTCAAAGCATACAGGCAAATTCGTACGTGAAAGGATTTTTTTTCTTTTTAAAACGGAACATGAAAGGAATTTTTTTAGAATGCTCTTGGCATGTCGCTAACATGTGATAGTTAACCGACCTCAATAGATGGCAGAAACGCCGGCCTGCCGCACTTTGATAGAGACGAGGAGGGAGAAGCGATACAGGCTGCTGGATTACTAGAGATAGGTGTCGCACGGAAGCCAATAAATATGGTGATAGCATGGGTTAGCCATGTACTAGTATGATGTAACTACACTGGGCTGCCGTGTCTCGTACTCTTCCAGTCCACTGTGGATATGATTCGTTAATTTTATATCGTTGAATAATATTAAATATTATGAGTGCAGATGCTCCACCACGAGGTTCCTTGCTCCTTCTCGGTCGTCCGGAATCTATGTTCTTCCACTCTATTTCTTTTTACGTGAGCTTTGTTCATACTTTTGCCAACACGCGAGACATCTAGCATCAATGTGCACGTGTTATGCAAGGATCGTTCCATCTATATGAAAAACACGTGGGACTGGAACTACGAGACAGACATGTACCCAGGAGTGGACGTGCGAACCTGAGTAATGTAGCGCAGTAAGTGAAGTAGAAAGGCACAAATGGTATGAATATGCATGGCATATAGGGTGTGTTTGGTTGCGTTCTCGTCTCAGCATAGTTGTTCCCTCTTCATGCATGCTCAACTCAACACCCCCCTTCATGCATGCTCTCTTCATGCATGCTTCTAGTGTATTTGTGCTAAACTAGTGTGGACTCATGCACCCTCCATACACTCTACCAGACACCCAAAAGTAGGTCGAGAAGGGAACTCTTGGGCGGCATTTGTCTCTTACTACGTACTACCACTAAATGTTGTACGTGCAATGCACGGTGATGTTATGGAGTACGTGCCTAAGTACTCTACTACTACTATGTTAGTTGGAGGCACATATTAACTTTTATATTTGTTTACGTGTATGCCCCGAGACCTTCCAACTAGACGTGTCTTTCTCTCTAGGTCGCACTTTGTATCGTTCATACCACTAAGTACTACTACGTGTGGTCTCCGATCTAGAAGTGGAAGAAGTGGAGACGCTCTACCACGCTGTTTTTTACGCTGGGCTCTACCACGCTATTCATGTCCCACTCCTTTCGCTGACACGTGGGACATCCAGCACGTGCCGTGTTTGGCACCCTTCGTCGTAAGAGTTGAAGTGCTAGCATTCATCAGAAATAAAAAATAATTATAAATCGAAAGTGATACTATTTTTTGGGAACCAATCAGCAGTGATACTATACCACGCGGTTTCCTTACTCCTCGATATCGGAAAGAATACTTCCGTTCGCCAACATGTGGGACGTCGACCATCCTGGTCCACTTGCCATGCACGCAGAACTCCAAGGGAGAGTCACCCAGGTCATCGCGCCGAAGTAACAATGACTAATGAGCCATCAAATCACAGGCCCACTTCCCACTTTGAAGTTGCTCGGACAAAGGAACCATCATGACTTCGTTGAATTCCGCTTCTTGAAGAAAACTACTGTACCAGCAGTACTGCTAGCTACAGTAGTTACTCCAACAGAGGCCTCCTTTCGTTCATAGGATAGGAATATGAAAATCATAGGAAGTGAGATGACATGCATCTCAATTCCTATAGAGAAAGAGATGCCATTTGATGCTTAGGATAGGAATTTTTCCATTTAGTCTAGGCTAATGTACTGGTAATTTGCTCTAAAAACTACAGTAGTAACCAGTAATACTAGTACATGCTCGTACTCAGACACAGACACACACACTAACTACTAGTACTACTACTTCTCACATGCTGGCCAGACGCCGTCGTTCTCCTTCCCGGCTTTGTCGGTGACACCCCACCGTGCTTGGATCTCCGCCGACCTCTCCGCAGCAGCGCGTGGGTCCTTTTCTTTCTTGCGGCGGCGGGCCTCTCTTTTCTTGAGTGCTTTCTGACTTTTTCGCTCCCTCTGTGCGGCTTTGGCCGCCTCTTGCTCTACCGCCCATTCGGCGTTGGCATCTTCAAATTCCTCCCACATAGTTGTGAGGTTGCGAGCGGCGATGAACTCGGCACGGCGGGATGCCATCGCTTCCCTACCATTTTGTGTGCGGTCGTGAGCGGCAAGGAACTCGGCGCGGAGGGATGCCATCGCTGCCTTAACGGTTAGTGTGCGGCGCGGTGGCATGAAAAACGCTTGGTGAGAGCTCTAGGGTGGAGTGGCCGGACAACCGTATAGTGCATTGGTTTGTCAAGAGCTCAAGGACAGAAGACGAAGCAAATTTGGATTCCCCTTCAATCCTGGTCATTTATTACTGAGTAAAATGCATTGACGGTCATCAAACTTGTCTTGATGGCTCACTTTGATCATTGTATATGAGATATGGTGATTATACGGTCATTGGCCCAGTGTATAGCTCCGTATTTGTCTGGTTGACCAGTCAAACAGTCCGCATGCGCCTCATTAGCTCGTGTTCTTTATATATCTACGCGGGCCTACCTGTCAATGGAGAAATAAATACTGTAAAAACCAAAATTATGCATATGTGGGGAATCAAACCACGGACTCGTCGCTGCAACGCACCCTCGTCAGCCAAATGAAAATGAAATACTTCGTGTCAGACACTCATGCTCACGCTATCAAAGCATGCTATTGCATGCACGTCGCCCTGTAAATCAAAGTCCTGCTCATGGCGCAACGCAAACGGCAAGCCCATCACCTGCGCGCCCCGGCGGTGCCTGAAATTACTGTTTAGACGTTTGATGGAGGCCTACGCGAACGCCGAGCATGTATTCACCTGGCTCAACACCAACAATCATACTCGGACCGCCTTGCTCATGTATATCGTCCATCACAACGACAATCTATAAAACAGCCTAAGCTAGAGAGGGTACTATGGTAGTATGGTACGGAGTATGTACTATCGTGAGCGACCGATCTTAGTGCCACTGCACACCGAAACCCCTTCCATCGCTAGCGCGCGCTTCCCGCCTGAAACGGTCACCGTCTCTCCAGAATGTCAATGCCGCATTCACCGGACTTAACTGTAGGTGCAATTGGTGTGTCACTGACATGTGGGCCAGATGCCCGTTGGGCCCACATGTCAGTAACCCAAACGCATGTGCAGTTAAGTCACTGAAGCAGCGCCCGCATTCATGCCCGACGAAACTACTCCAGCGCCAGTGGTCCATCCGTCTGCCGCGGCTCATTGCCATTCGCCCGCTATATTAACTTGAGCCCCAGCTCCTAGCCATAGCCAAAGACCCACACTTATTCTCCTCCGGGCCCTTCCTTCTGTCAGCACCACTTCAACCAAGGCCTCCTGGCGCTCCGAAGGTCTCTTGGACGTACTGTCACAGGAGCAGACGAGGGACATCGGTGGCTCCGCTCCGGGCGTGCTCCAAAGCTCTCTTCGATGTACTGTCGCAGGAGCAAATGAAGGAGATCGCCGGCACCCCCCCGGCCGCCCTCCGCCGCCACGACCACGAACCCGGTGTGCGTGCGCGGGCGCAGCCGACAGCGAGGAAGAGTAGTACACGGTAGGTCGCCGCCGCTCTGGTCTCGGGAAGGCCACCGCTACTCCACTCAGTCGACACCAATCTTGGTGGGGTAAACATAGGCGGCCGATTAGCCGCTTGACGGCGACGTGGAGGCGGAAATCTTCAGAACCTTGTGCTCCGGAGGAGGAGGTTATCGAGGCGGATGAGGAGGAGGCAAACGCAATGGCCGGCTTTCTCGGCTTCATGGCCGGACATGGTGGTCGGGCGCCGGCGATCGTTTAGATTAGGTTTACAGTATGTTTTAGTACGGTTTGTGCGAAATATGTAATGAATTTCCTCCAGTTTGTAGGAAAAGTTTTCGAAATGTAATGAATTTCATCCGGTTAATTTGAAATTTGCTTTGTTTGCACGAATTTCGTCCGGATAGTCATATAGTTGTCGAAAGGTATGCGGGCAGCATCAGATGGCATCCATCAGTGTCCTCGGACAGATGCCGGTGTAAATTTGTGGGCTAGCACTGGAGATGCCCTAACTGTCATGCTATAATCACTAACAATCCTCCATTATTTGGCAGGGAACAGTTATCCCTCGATCAAAATTGGATCCACGGTGTTTCGCACTCCTCCAGCGTAAGTGTGTAAACTCTTGCTTACATAAAAATGGATCAAGTGGACGGCACTGTAGCACATCATATCACTCGAACTAGCCCACCTAACAAGCGGGAAAGCACCGCCCTCGTCATTTTGTTTTGGATTTCTATCGATCGATCGCGCGAAAATGTTATGCTTCGCAAGTTCTAAAGGAAAAGGCGGCACACTTACGACTCGTATGCGTCGCAACCCCGACAGTCCGGCTCGCACGCCGCTCACCAGAGGGGACACACGTTGTCTTGCAATTTCACTGACATGTGGGACCGTAATTGAATAAACCATCGATAGCCGAAATCTAATCGCTCAGTGGGCGTCGGCTGAGAAGAGAGAAACGAGGGAGGGAGAAGAGATCGCCGGCCTGCCGTGCATGTACTCCAAGAAATATATGCTGATAATGTGAGGTGGGCCATGCTGGAGTCTGGACCGCTTCCGGAGCCCGCTCTCACCGCCCTGGCCCCTCAAGACGCCAGCTTCCCGCCGCATGCATGCATAGCAAGTAGTACTCCTTATGTGGAGGAGAGAGAGGCATTGACAAAGTCAAGGAGTGGGCTCTGCAAGAGCCCGTCTCTGCACGTGCTCCTAGGTATAAAAAATAATTCTAAAAAAGGCATAAAAAACAATTGTGTCTTAAAAAAGAAAGGTAAAAAACATTTGAGAGGAAATAGATAGAGAGAAAGTGAGAAAAGCTGTAACCTGGGCATTACATGAGGAAGGAGGGAGTGGTGCACATGCCAAGTTCACTGGGCTGCCGTGTTTCACACTCCTCCATCGTAACAGTGGAGAGAATAGCTTTCGTCAAAAGTAAACAATGAATACTCGTTGCTCATCCTCTATATCGTAAAGAATACTTTCATTCGCCGACATGTGGGACGTCGACCATCCTGGTCCACCTGCCATGCACAAAATTAACCTGGTCTACCCTGGTCGTATCGCAGGCCCAACCTTTCCCACTGTGAGTTGTTCGGACGAAGAAACCATCATGACTTCGTTGAATTCCGCTTCTTCAAGAAAACTTACTGTAGCCGCAATACTGCTACCACACGCGAAGACTGGACGACACTGTACCACGTCATATCACTGAAACCCACTAGGCCAAACTAGCCCGCCTAGGTCATCTATTTTGGAACGGAGGGAGTACATCTCTGCACTGCTCTGATTTTGTGTTGCACGTTCTCTGTACTTTTGCTATGATTTTCCTACCATATGAACCAAGTGAGGCCTGAATGTATGTCGACTATTGTCTGATCGACCGATAAGCCTACAATTTTAGGAGCTAGGGCTATTGGTCGATCGACGAGGGATAAGTATAAGCGTACCACGAGCTCATCAGACCCAACGTTTCTCTTCGGTGAGTGTTTTTCAAGTACTATACCTCGCACAGTAGCTAGCCTACTAACACCAAGAATCATCAAACAAGCCCTGTTGATATGATAAATAGTTCAAACTTACATCTAAGCATGCCATATATTACATCAAAAGCTGATGAGGATACATCTGTTTCCATAACTCGGAGAGGGTTCGCATGATTCATCGCATGATTAACTATCAAACAAAAGTAGCAAGATCCGCCCGCACAAGACAGTGCACTAGCCCTAAGATGGTTTGATAACATGCATCGTTCTGGTAATTAAACACAGGGCAATGCAAACTACCCTGAAGGATTAGCGCGACCAACTATTTCTTGTCATCAATCTCTCGGGCAATGACCACAGCATGGACAGCAGCATGGGAATCGATTTCTGGGGCGATGTCCACAGGACTGACCACGACATCGGAATCGATCTCTAGGGTGATGTCCACAGGATGGACAGCAGCATCGGAATCGATCTCCGGGGCGATGCCAACAGGACGGGCCAGGACATCGGGATCATCAAGGACAACCACCGGCACCTACACAACCCTAACATATTAGCAAGCACATTGCAAATAATCAAAAACCACAACTATGGTAATAAGCTATTATTTTTTACCTTGTGCAGCTCACCGGGGGATCTCATCCCTCCGGGGGCCATCTCCTCGTCCTCGATGGGGGCCATCACCTTGCCAGGGGAATACTGCTTCTCAACGGCGACTATCTCCTCAAACTCGGTCTTGAGCCTCACATAGGTGGCAATTAGAGTTCCTGGGGTAGGCATGGTGGGGCCCTTGCTGTTCTTCCAACTTTCTTTGAGGAATTCATCCGCCAACGTCCTCAACTCTTTGGCCAGTGCTTATTTCTTGGAGTTCTTTGTCTCCATGGGTTGGCCCGCCAACATGGTCAACTCGTTGGTCGGTGCTCGCTTCCTGGAGATCGCTGTCTCCAGTGGGTTGTCCGCCGGCAACTCTTTGCCTAGTGCTCCAGGATCCATCAATGAACTGACAAACAAAAAGCAACCAAAAGGAAACCACAATCGCAATGAAAACGGGAAAATAATAGGATGTGAGAATCGGTCGGCGCTTCGTAAAAAGAAGATTATTGGAATGAAAATATAGCAGCATAACCGATTCGCCCACCTTTCCTTCGTCGGTACAGAAGAAAAATGGCAGAAGTGAGTAGCTTGGAGTGAGGTTTTCTTCAAGAAAGGGAAGAAAGGGCTTGAACGAGTGTTCCAGTGAAATGATGGTTGCTTCGTCCAGTCCAACTTGGAGGCCACCTTACCACTGCTGGTAAAGGTGTGGGTTTTGTGATATGACGGGTCATGACGGGCACACTGGGGTGACAGGTGAGTCTCGACTGTAGCACCTCGCTGTGATTTGGTGGATGGCACGCGGGCCCGGATGCTTTGAAATGTCCCGCATGTAGATAGAGCGGCTAGTCATATAGGAGTGCTCAATATTGTGCACCGTGACCAAGGTGGAGAGGAAAACGAGAGAACTACGTAATTAATGCATGAGTTTAATTAGGGTAGTTTTGTAAAGTACGAGATACATTCCTCCAATCGCAAAATGCCTAGGTTCATGAGATTTGAGATTTGAGCCCTATAAACCGGAAGGGAGGGAGTACTGCACACGGTGTAGTCTAGTCACTTGTTGAAGTCTCTAGAAAGGCAAATACTCCTTTCCGGTTTACAGGTCTATACTACTCCCTCCTTCTTACAAAAACCAAATAGTCCCAAAACACTTAGGCGTGGTGCATTAACTTCTACCATGTTTCTTGTTTCTTGACATATCAACCAATAAGAGATGAGAGGTGTGCATGCTTTTAATGACTTGCAATGGCTAGTTCATTGCATGCAATGCTATTGATTAGCAAATAAACATTGGTGCCCCAGTAGGAAACGGTGCTAAGTGCGTGGACCTATGCAGAATGAGTATCAAACAATGGATAATGGAGTTTAATTGTTAAACAATAGCAATTTTGTCTCATGCAAGAGTCTGGCTAGTATATGCGTGCTCCAAGGAACCGCACCACGCGAGCGTTCGCAACTGCCACGTTCGGGTTGCACTTGCATCTTCGCCTCTTTGAGAAGATGAACAATGATGTTACTCCTACTTCTACAGTATCGAATCCACTGCTGCATGTCCGTCCACCTCATGCGGGAGGGATAGCGTGTAGCGAAAGCTTCTACTTACTGCTCCTGCCTTTGCGACTATGACAGGTGGGCCCAACAGGTGGTTGGCCCTCCTGTCATGCAGCCAAAGGCAGGTGCAGTTAAGGCACCGGAGCTCAGTCCGCGAGGGAGAGGGAGTTGTAGTAATCAAATTTGTCGGTCTTGTACGGGTTGACGCGACACATCAAAGCACTGCACTCGATATAAGTCTTTTTACACATTTCAAATGGGCTACTTCGTATGTACGACATATTCTGCTTCGTATGTAGTCACTTGTTGCAATCTCTAAAAATACTTATATTTGGAAATGGAGGGAGTACAACACATGCATGCATGCCGTGATTTTCATTTTGATACTTGCATGTGTTGATTTGATGCACCTTGCCAAATTTTGACTATAAACTTAACTAACTAAATTTTCATGCATGTCACAAAAAATTACGGGGCTGTTTGGATTGTGACTATGTTTGTCTTATGTTGCCACATTATTTTTCCCACACTTGCCACACTTGCCTAACCTGAGTTGCTCAAATTGTTAGACACACTTTGGCTTGCCTAAGGGAATCTTGCCACAATTTTTGTGTCTATGACATGTGGGGTTCACTGCTAATAAAAAAAATTCTTGTCTTAGGTGTGGCTAATAAAAAGACTTATATTTAGGAACGGAGGGAGTAGAAAATATAAATAATAATGCATGTTGGGGCAACCCATGTTTTCGTTCGAAACCGCCTTAGCTCTACTTCCCCAGCTCGCTACGTCGCTGCATGTGCATCATTTTCTACCTCTCAGCCCCTCTCAATCGGATGGTCCAACGTCACCTATTTCTTCTTCTTCTATTGTTAGAGGTAAAGCTACTTCACGGAGTCGAATCTTGTACTCCCTCCGTCCGAAAATACTTGTCATTGAAATGGATGTATCTAGATGTATTTTAGTTCTAGACACATCCATTTTGATGACAAGTAATTCCGGACGGAGGGAATACTTAGTTCAAACAAGAAATAAAGTGGGGGTGGGGGAATTTAGTATGTACATCGGACTTGGTACAAACAGGAAGGAAAGGGGGTGAAAGTAGTACAGACTGGTCATCCGACCGGTCTCTTGGTCGAAAAGGGAAATATAGGGGTAACGCTGTACACAGTGGTATGACCAGGACTAGATTTTCTATCCACACATAGGAGTAGGTGGCTAGAGTGAGCAAAAATGGGACCAACCCAGATATGTTTCTTGGATGTTTGTTTCTCGGGGCAACAAACTATGAATCACCACTTTATGCCCCTGTTTACGTACATGTTGCTGGACTGCTGGTGCACCCACTGTCCCATGCCCTTATACCAAATATTTAGGCTCCGTTCGGAATAAAGGGGCAGAAAACATAGGTCTTGATGAAAATAGAGGAATATGAAAGGAATGTAGGTATAAAACTATGGAACAACGAATCGGAGGAAACTCTCAAGAGAATGTGTTCGGATGGACTACGAAATGTACATATTTGTTTTTTTAGAGTAGCATGCTTGGCAGTATAAGATGTTATTTGTTTATTTAGCTGCATAGTGACTACTCTTGTCCTCACCTCACGTACCACACATAGGTTGATTTTTTTATTCCGACAAACACAGCACAGAACCTGTCTAACGCATGGCAACGAGCGCCTGCCTCGGGCTTCCGCCCAAAAAATGAGCAGCGCGTGGATGTTTCTAATCCTATGGAATTAGTACTACCAGACCAGCTTTCCTATGAAACACTATCCACCTTTCCCGTGTTCCAAACGGTTGGAAGGGAAAGAATACCGTAGGAATTGTGTTCCTACAAAAATCCTGTACCAAACCTGTGAACCGAACGCAGCCTTAGCTGTTCTTAATCTAATGTCCCTGGTAAAAATGAAGCCATGCCACTGTTATAAGCCATGACAAGTTTAGCCAAATGTTTTTGCCTGTAATTGTTTAAGACTCTGACTGTTTCCTCTCTGCTTTTTTGTGCAAACAGGGATATCCAATTCACCTAGTTGCTGTTGTGACCTTTTGGTGCACTGCACAAAACTCTTCTTAAAAGAAGTGACTTTTGTGCTGTTTAACTAGAATGTCAGAATGGAACAGTTGGTTTATTTTGGTGGAACTGCGCAAAGGGAGATCTATGTTCCAATCCTCATCATCCATATTGGCGCCATAACCTTCCTTTAGGTAAGAATGATATTTAATGCATGTGTTCATCTCTATTTTCCGATTGCCATGAGAAAATAATGCTGTTTTTTACTAGTACACTTGTACTCCCTCACTGACAAAACCAATTCTGAATTAGAAGGCCAATCATGTACTTGCTTTCACCAACTGGTGAGGAGAAAGAGAAACAGAGCATGAAGAGGAAGAAGAAGAAGAATAAACAGTGCCAAGGCAATCTTGCTGAAGCCAGAGGCCTCAGTCGAGGCCATTCAAGGGCTCCGGCAACGACTACCTTACATGTGATACGATCCTCCAGGGAGCTCTTCCACTTCTGCTGTCTCACTTAATTAATTAGGAGTACTTAAGTACCACTAATTTATTACTGCCTAATTTTCCTGTTGGAGTTAAACAAATCTATAGCAGGACCCTATGCTGAATCATGTACGTGTGTATGTTTGTCTATGGAGGTGAATCATGTGGTGGAGCAGGGAGGGAATATTATTAGTGTCATGACATAATAGTGCTATTGTTTTTCATGTCAATTTATTGCCATTGGTTCAATGAGGCAATGTTTTGCGTATTGTCCATCATGAATTTGATGCTACTATTTGAGTAATATGCTAATGTCTTCCTATCCTTTCTCACTAAGCTAATGAAGGTTTCACCTTGTTCCTACTTGTGCAAACAGGGATCATGTTATGCCAATCATACATTTTAGTGAACTACACAAGACAATACAATGAACTGTATCCCAGCCAGTGCTTTAACTCTGCTGGAAGTTCTTGATAATCTTTCGATATAATCTCAGCACTGGTAAACAAGAGTGACTTCAACCATACATTTGAAGTGCACAAAAATATATACTATTGTGTGATTCCAGTGAGTGCGTTATCATCTCTTATGGGACTACATGAATAAGCTTTTTTTCTCAGGTTGGTACAGGCCTAAGGCCTTCATCCATATTAGTTTGCTATCATCTCTATTTGTATCGTGCTACTGTCATGAGAAATTCCTCTATCTTTGCACGTTAAAGTTTTACAACCTATGATAAATGGCAATGCTTTGAGTGTTGAGTTGAGCTAATTGGCACTGATTAATTGTTAGTGTATGTTTCATCAACTAGTCCCACTATTACAGTAATCTCACTCTCTCAATATATGTGCCAACAGGGATGCTCGATTTTGGTGGAACTGTACAAAAACTTTGGGTGCTTCATTGCCTCGACAGCTTCCGTCCTTTCCTGTCAGTCGCTAATCTCCGCTTGCTTTCTTCCTTTGTTGTCAATCACTTGGCTTGTCTCAGCTTCTAGTCAAAGGAAATAGTAATTGATATGCTACCTCACACAGGTTGGTACTGGTCTTTATCCTGATTATTGTGCCTGTCATATGTATTGGTAATTTGGTATTGTGCTACTGTTTGACGATTTCATAAAGGAGTAATTTGGAGCCTGAACTCGCAGGCAAATCATTACATCGGGTGATTTCAGTAGAACTGCACAAAATGATCAGATGGACAAGTACTTATGCTGCTGCTATGTACTCCAAAGTTCACTCAGACAAGCACCGATGTTGAAAAGAAGTGCCTACATTCATTCGAGTATCAACCGGCGTCAACCAATTGTCAAACTCCAAGTATTAGGAGAGTGAACGCCAAAAATATTGCTTGGTGCATAGCCCAGAAAAATGCAGTCCAGTCTTTGGTCCCAACTTGTCCCTTTTGGTTATCGGCACATACCGTAGCGAACTATATGGCATGGAGTCTAAAGATTCCAGACAAGTTGGTTGACGCGCATATTCATCTGGCACTTAATCAGTCTGCACGCCAAGGATGCTCCATTTCAGTTGAACTGCACAAAAAATTTGGGTGGTTCATTTTCTCAACCGCCTCCTTTCTCGTCTGCAATGTAGAATTTTGGCGAGATACAGGACCAAGATGAGCCAGTAAACTAGTTGGATGAAAGTAGTGGCTAAGTTGCTCAAACCTTCCTCGGCACGAGGCCACTATTTGAGGATAAACCTAAAAGCAAAGTTCAGATTGTTTGTGCTGCCTCTTATGTACTCGAAAGTTTACTCGTACAAGAACTAATTTTAGCAAGAAGTACCTCCGATTGAACACCATTTACCAGTCTGTACCCTAGGTAATTAAAGTTCGTCCATGGATCATATTGGCTATGATCTCAATCATTTGGATGCATAAACATACTGAACATGTGTATATCTGAATCTTTTTGTGAATTATGTATGAATATTGTCATGTGATCTATCAATCATTTGGATGCATAGATATGCTGAGCTTGTGTATATATGAATCTTTTGAGTTGTTGATAGTGAATGTTGGCTATGAATATGAACATGTCCTGTGAACCTGAGTTTGATATGGATGTTTACCTTTTCCGTTGTATTTGTGTGTGAACTTGTTAGTATGCCTACTGTGGGGTATAAAACGCAAGTCTCTTATAAAAGTAATGTTGAGTCCAATTTATGTTTTCCCTTCTAACCACATTATATATATTTATATTATTACTATTATCGTATATTTTATAGAGACTTATATATACATTATAAAAACATCCCATGTGTTATTAACTTATAAAAGTAAATGTTTAATGGAAGTTGGCAAGGAAAATCCTGGTTGTTTTTGACTCACAGGCAAGGAAAATCCTGGTGATTGCGTATAAAGCTTGCGAAGATTTTAAGGACCAATTTAATAATAACGCGCTCATTTTTATTTTGAGTAATAACTCGCTAATTTGTTAATTATATATATATATATATATATATATATAATGTGCCTCTCCAGTTTATTCTTTGATATTAATTGCTCTTTCTAACATAACATTATATATATAACGAGCCCACCTAATACGTGTATTTCAAAGAAGTGCAAATGGGCTGGGATTTCTTAGAAAATATAAATGGGCCTGATTGACATGAAATTATTTGTTCACCCAGCCCAGTAAATGGACTGTACATTCTATAAAACATGGGTTAAATATATGCCACATTTTTGCAGGCTGACATGTGGGCCAATAGGTCGAAGCCTACGCAGGGCGTTACCAACTTGGTCAACAAATGATTGTGTCATCCACAGCCATTGGATTTATATCCAACTGCCAGCATGCAGCTTCAATCTCTCGTCTTCTTCCTCTAGCATCGCCGGGACCGCCTGGTATGGCCTCTGGCGGCTAGCGGCTCTACTTAGCACGCATCACTGCGAAGCACTACCCCACCGCCGGCCAGGCTATCCCTCCACCCCTCGACACCTCCTGTTATTCTCCACAGACTACAGCCCCATGCCGCAAAACCCTTCTCCTCCTCTCAATCTGCGAATCCACTGCCGTGTTTTCCCATCTCTGAGTCATTCCCGTCCGGGGCCTCACCGTCGTCCACCGCCTCGCTGCGCTCGGTGCAGCGTGGTCAACAAACGAGAGTCATCGGAAGAGGACTGTACGTGGAGAGCCTGACGGCTGGGACCCAAGAGTTCCATGGTCGCATGCAAGGAAAGTTCCTCCTTATTAAGCTGAAAAAAATGTTTCCTACACCAGACAGCTGGGACCCACCGGTTGTATCTTCGCTCGGAAGGAAGTTCCTCCTTGTTTTGCAAAAAAAATATTCATCACGTTGACAGCTGGGACCCGTCAGATTTGGGGACTGACTTGTGGGCCTACTAAGCGGACATGTATGCACGGCTTTGTCAACTTAATCAACAAATGATTCTAGCAGCTGCACCGTTGGACGTTAATCCAACAGCCGTGCTCCTTCTTCAACCTCTGTTCTTGCTCCTGTCTCCCATGGGCGGCACCGCGGCTGTGCTGCCACGCACCCGAACCAGTGAAGTTTCCCACTCCTCTCCATCTGCGACTCCACTGTCCCGTCTTCCCCATCTCCAGGTCGTTCCAGTCTGGGTGCACTCGGCACGGTGTGGTCAACATGGTCAACAACCGAGAGTTATCGGAAGATGACTGTACGTGAGAGGCCGACAGTGGGGACGCACCACGCCCATGGACACATGCATGCAACGGAATGCGGCGAGGTCAACGTGGTCAAGGAACGACTTCCATCGGAAGTATACTGTACGTGGAGAGTCTCAGCTGGGTCCACGGCCGCAGCAAGTAAGTGCCTCCTTATTACGCGGAAAATAATGATTCCTCCAACTGACAGCAGGGACCCACTGGACGGGCCACTGTATTTTGTGAAAAAACCATTTGCCCCCTGACTACTGGGACCCACCTGACGGGCCACCGTATTTCACGAAAAAAACGTTCCCCCCGCCGTCAGCTCAGACCCATCGGAAGTGCCTCCTTATTACGCACAAAAAATGAATACTCCCCCGGCTAGCTGGGACCCACCTTGGTGGGAGGCTGACTTGTGGGCCTACTAAGTTGACGGGGACAAAGGGCTTTGTCAACTTAGTCAATATGAACGATTCTAGCTCCAGTGACCGTATGATGTCCATCCAACGACCGTAGTGCTTCTTCAACCTCTGGTCTTCTTGCTCCAGCCGCCCAAAGCAGCGCCGGTCATGCCGCATGCTCCTGCCTCCCGTGGCTGGCTGTGCTGCCGCGGAGGCCTCACCGCCCCCTACTATTCCCATCGCTGGCCAGGCCCTGCGGCGACGACAGCCTCACGCCATAGCCGAAGCAGTGAACCCTCGTACTCCTATCCGCGCGGGCTTCAACTGCCATGTCTTCCCCGGCTCCGTATCGTCCCCTTCCTAGGCCTCGCCGTCGTCCACCGCCGTGGTGCTCTGTGCGCGGCGTGGTCAATGTGATCAAGGAACAACTTCCATCGGAAGAGTACTGTACGTGGAGAGGCTGACAGCTGGGTCCACGGCCACAGCCCAGTTTTTTTGTGATTTGCCAAGTAAGTCGCTTTGTCAGGCCTGTTGGGCTGCAAATCGTTCAAGACGAGGAGAGCTTTCATTCGGCTGGCCGAGAAATGGCCCATCAGTAATGAGAAATGGGCTGTATATTTTTAAAACACATCAAACCGGCAATTAGTTTCAAATATCTTTTTTTCATTTTGAGATTTTAAATTACATTAATTTTTATGCGTGGAGAATTTGTTGGATTTTATATTGATATACATTTATTTTTAAAATCAGTTTGAATGTGAGTCAAAATTTCGGGATTAAAAGCAGTTCAGACTGCACCAAAATATGCAAAATTCCATATAATTTTTTAACAGTGGCCACAATATGGGCTGTAATGCTAACAAAAAGAATATGGGCTAAAAAACCTTAAGAATTAGCAAATGGGTTGTAAATTATTAGAAATAATGGCAGATGGGTTGTATGCTGTTTTCCACAGATTTGAGGCTTTCGTAAAAAAAGGTTGACGCACAAGCAGTGATTGTTGGATGTCCATCCAATGGCCGTTGTGCTTCTTCAATCTCTGCTCTTCCTGCACCAGCCGCTCAAACAATCACCGACGGGACTGTCTGCTCCCTCCTCCCCGCGGCCGGCTGTGCTGCCGCGTAGGCCTCACCGCCCCACCGTACTCCCATCGCTGGCCTAGCCATCCCTCTACTCACCCACACCTGCTGTTATTCTCTGGTGACGGCAGACGAACCATTAAACCCTCGTACAGTCGTACTCCCCTCCGCGTGGGAAACAATTGCCGAGTCTTCCCTGCCTCTGTGTCGTTCCCTTCCTAGGCCTCGCCGTCGTCCACCGCCCTGGTGCTCTCGGCGCGGCCTGGTCAACGTGGTCAACGACCGACATGCATCTGAAGTGGACTGTACGTGGAGAGGCTAACAGCTAGGTCCACGGCCGCATGCAAGGAAATGCCTCCTTATTACGCGCAAAATAATGATTCCTCCACCTGACATCTGGGACCCACTGAAAGGGCCTCTGTATTTTGCGAAAAAAACATTGCTGCCGCTGACAGCTTGGACCCACCAGCTATATCTTCGCATGCAAGGAAGTGCCTCCTTATTATGGAAAAAAATGAATACTCCCCTGCTAGCCGGGACCCAGTATACACTACTAGGAAAAGGGCTATAGATGGGATTGACACTAATGGCGCACCAGACAAGTGGTGCGCCATTAGTATATACTAATGGCGCACCACCTTCTGATACGCCATTAGAGTTGAAACTACTAATGGCGCACCTGGCCCAAGGTGCGCCATTAATATCAAAATTTTTTTGAACTAGTGCGCCTGTCCAAACATACTAATGGCGCATCCGGACTCAGTGCGCCATTACCAGTTGTAACTAGTAATGGCGCACCTGTCGGAAAGTGTGCCACTAATGTTTTTTTTATTATATTTTTTATTCCTTTTTTGCAAAACTACTAATGGCGCACTGTTCCACCGTGCGCCATTACTAGTTTAACTAGTAATGGCGCACGGTGGAACAGTGCGCCATTAGTAGTTTTGCAAAAAAGGAATAAAAAATATAATAAAAAAACAACATTAGTGGCGCACTTTCTTGCAAAACTACTAATGGCGCACCACCAGAAGGTGCGCCATTAGTAACCTGGATTACTAATGGCACATTTAGAGTTGGTGCGCCATTAGTAAGTGGACAGCAACAAGATATTTTGGACAACCTCTCCTACCCACACTCACTTTCTCCCCACTTCATTCTCTGCACCTCCTCCTTGTCTCAGGTGCCTCCTCTTTTTCACCTCATTTCCACCATAGATTCATTCAAATTAAGTGGTTAAATTACCTTGTTTTGATAGGTAAGTAAGGGGGGAAGCTATATTTATGTTGTTCTCCCTACAACAATGTGCACATGCACTTTTTATGGCCTAGCTAGATCTATGTATGTTCGTGGTGTTGCATATGTTTGTGGTGTTGCATATGTGTTTGTGTTTGGAGGTGTACCGGTATTTGAAATGCGATAGTTGCCAATATTTTACCGGAATGTTGATTCATTTCCGTTTCAGCGAGAATTTTGGCATTAAGCATTCTTTTTGGTCCTATTTTTAGGGAAAG
Organism: Triticum aestivum; assembly: GCF_018294505.1. Taxonomy (NCBI): domain Eukaryota; kingdom Viridiplantae; phylum Streptophyta; class Magnoliopsida; order Poales; family Poaceae; genus Triticum; species Triticum aestivum. Next base: position 137,251,735 of record NC_057804.1, read on the forward strand.
TCATGCCAAATTTTTTCTTGGTTCTAAAATATTGTTTTGCTCTACCCCGCAGGCGACCATGGTCCGCACGATGACCGAAGGCATCATGAATAGGTTTTTGAGGTCCGCGAAGGCCGAGATGCTTCAAAAGAACGAGACGGAGATAAGATGTCCATGTCGAAGATGCAAGCTGAAGAGCCTTATTGCGGACCCGGATTCCGGGCAGGTGCGGGACCACCTGCTCTTGCGTGGTTTCATGGATGTCTATCAATGGCAAGGTGATGAAGATGACTACGAAGTCGTCCATGGGGGCTGGGCAAGAAATGAGGAAGGGTAGCAAGACAACCACCACGGCTCGGGCGGGCGAGAAGACGAAGAATCCCCAGGAGATGATCATGACGGTGATGTTATACACAGTCATCATGTAGAAGATGCAGGACATGATGATGAGGAAGATGCCGAAGCAGACGACAGGCATGATCATGAAGATGGTGATGCCGGCGGAGCAGACGACGCTGGACCATCGATAGGCTGGGTGCAGGACCCTCATATTCAAGAGCTGCTTCTCAAGCAGACGGATAACTCAAGAGCTGCCGCCCGAGAGAAAGCCAAGATGGATCAACTTGAGTTAGACGCGATTACTCCATTGTATGAAGGATGCAGGCCCGAGGATACCCGCCTAAAAGTAACGCTCATTGCTCTGGAGATGAAGGTAAAACACAAAATGACCGACGCATGCTTCGACGAGAACATGTCATTCTGGCACGAACGTCTTCCCAAGGGGAACAAGTGCCCGACCAGTTTGGAGGAGGCGAAGAAAATCGTGTGTCCTCTGGATTTACCGCACGTGAAATACCATGTGTGCATGAACAATTGCATCATTTATCGGGACGATCACGCGAAGTCTACCATATGTCCGGTGTGCGGCGTCACTCGATACAAGAAGAGGAAGAAAGCTCCTCAAAAAGTGGTGTGGTACTTTCCGATCACTCCTCGTCTGCAGCGGTATTTCACGGACCCTAAGGTAGCAAAGCTCCTGCGTTGGCACGCGGATAGGGAGGAGAAGAAGCGAGAAGATGACGCAAATGATCCGGAGATAGATAAAAAAGACAAGATGCTGAGTCACCCTAAGGATGCGAGCCAGTGGCAAGCGTTGAACTTCGAAGACCCAGAATTTGGGAAGGATCCAAGGAACATCGTGCTGGGCACGAGCACTGATGGAGTCAATCCATTTGGCAGCCAGAGAAGCACACATAGCACCTGGCCTGTGTTTGTGTGGATGTACAACCTTCCCCCTGGTTGTGCATGAAGAGGAAGTACATTCACATGAGTATGCTAATTGAAGGGCCGAAACAACCAGGGAACGACATCAATCTGTATCTGGGGCTGCTGAAAGAGGAGCTTGACACGCTGTGGAAAACGCCAGCCAATACGTGGGACGCCGCAGAGAGAGAATATTTCCCTATGAGAGCCACACTGCTCACGACGGTGCACGACTATCTCGGTTATGGATATCTCGCGGGGCAGGTAGTCCACGGATTTTCTGGATGGTAAGGTGCATGGATGACACAACGTATCACCAGCTAGATAGAGATCCCGGGTTTTCGAAAACCGTGTTCATGGGACATCGAAGGTGGCTTCGCGACAATGACCCGTGGAGGAAACGCAAGGATCTGTTCGATGGTGAAACCGAACCCCAAAAATGCCCATGTACGAGGAGAGGCGAGGAAATAGACAAGCTGTTGAAAAATTGGAAAGACTGCCCACTGCCGGGAAAGAAGCAAAAGGCGCCAGAGCCGGGAAAGAAGCGAAAGGCGCCAGAGCCGCTGCTGAAGGTATGGAAAACGAGGTCTGTTTTCTGGGACTTGCCGTACTGGAAGATCCACCGTGTGCCTCACAGCCTTGATGTCATGCATATCACGAAGAACGTGTGCGAGAGTCTGCTTGGTACCCTGCTCAACATGCCAGAGAGGACCAAAGATGGGCCGAAAGCAAGGGCAGACTTGAAATCAATGGGCATCAGGCAGGAGCTTCACGCTAATGATGATGATGATGATGATGATGATGATGATGATGATGAGGCGAAGCAGGACACAGTAAGTCGTCGCAAAGGCAAAAAGGCGAAGAAGACCGGAAATGACTACCCTCCCGCGTGCTTCACTCTAAGTCAGGAGGAGATCGAGCAGTTTTTCACCTGCCTCCTAGGAGTAAAACTTCCTTACGGTTACGCGGGGAAGATAAGTAGATACCTAGACCCAGCGAAGCAGAAGTTCAGTGGGATGAAGTCTCACGACTGTCATGTGCTGATGACACAGATACTTCCAGTTGCAATCCGTGGGATCATGGACGCGCACGTCCGTGAAACGCTATTTGGCCTATGCAACTTTTTCGACGTCATCTCTCGGAAGTCGATTGGCGTGAGGCAACTCAGAAGGCTACAGGAAGAGATCGTGGTGATACTATGCGAGCTTGAGATGTACTTCCCGCCCGCATTCTTCGACGTTATGGTGCCTCTGCTGGTCCATATAGTGGAGGATATCATCCAACTCGGGCCGACGTTCCTGCACAACATGATGCCGTTCGAAAGGATGAATGGTGTCATCAAAGGATACATTCGCAACATGTCACGTCCAGAGGGAAGTATAGCCAAGGGCTTTCTGACCGAAGAGTGCATCTCCTACTGCACGAATTATCTAGGCATCGAGAACCCCGTTGGTCTGCCCGTCAACAGGCACCTCGACAGGCTTGCTGAATGGGGTCACCGTGAGGGTCGCCGCGAAATGCATGTCGACTTAGAGGGTCGACTCGCCGACTTTGAAAGAGCAAACCTAGTTGCGCTACAACACATAGACGTGGTCGATCCTTGGGTGGTAGAGCACAAAACCTTTATTAAGAAGACGTACAATGACCGAGGCCAACAGAGGACGGACGGAGATATAATCAAAGAGCACAACTCATGTTTCACGCGTTGGTTCAAGCAGAAGCTTCTGTCGTACCCTTTACATGAGGATTCTTCCGCAGAAGAACAACTCATATTCGCCTTGTCACAGGGCGCCGAGCACAACCTGATGACCTATGAGGCGTACGATATCAACGGCTACACATTCTACACCGAGGCCAAGGACATGAAGAGCGATGGTTATTAGAACTCCGGGATAACGATGGAATCCTACACCGGTAATGACAAGGACAGATACTACAGAAGGATCGAGGAGATCTGGGAGCTGAGCTACGCTGGGGAGAAGGTCCCGATGTTCCATGTCAGATGGGCGAAGAGCGTCCTAAAAGAAGACCGGTATTTCACCACCATGGTTATACCCGAAGCCAAATCCAAGACCGCGGGCGCAAACGTCACCGCGAAAAATGAGCCATGGGTACTAGCTTCCCAAGTTGACCAATGCTTCTTCATTACCGACCCGTCAAAGCCTAGTCATGTTATCGTGAGGAGAGATAAAAGGAAGATCATCAGAATGGATGGAGTAGCCAATGAGCAAGACTTCGACAAGTAGGGCGACCCGAGGATCGAACATGACGACGATGATGAAGTAGCAGCATACACCACAAGAAGAAGCAGGACCACCCTACCTAAAGGACGTCCGTTCCACAGAAGAACTCCATTTGCGAAAAAGAAGGGCAAGAAGATTGTGAACAGATAGCTAGCTAAGATCGATTGTATTTAAATCGTAGCCTTCATTTCTCGATTGTATTTCATGGGCACTTTTTGAACTATCATGAATATTTTTAAATTTCATGGACACTCGATCTCGATCCCCCTCCATCTCGATCGCTATCCCACCTCGCCAGATCCGGTCCCCCTCGCCGCCGAGCACCCCCCGGTCCACCGGCCGCCGCCACCGACCCCCCGCACCCTCGATTCCCCTACTCGACCGCCGCCACTGACCCCCCGCACACCCCTCCCCT
>NC_057804.1:137255874-137256418 GCF_018294505.1 Triticum aestivum
GTTTGATGATATTTTTTAAAAAAATATTACTATCTTATAAAAAAATTACTGTTATGATTTAAACAAGTTTGAACATATTTAAACACAAATAAGTATCAAACAGCATTTTAAATGCATAAAAAAATTGTGGAGCCGGGGAATCAAACCCAGGACCTCCTGGTGTGAGAACTGGCTGCTGACCAGTCGAGCTAGTAGAGGGAACTTGATGTGGATCAGGTCAGGTGGAAAGATAACCTGTTGGCTCGAGCAGAAATAAAAAAAATACTAATGGCGCACCAGGGCGAGGTGCGCCATTAGTATGGATGTACTTATGGCGCACCGAGGGGTGGTGCGCCATTAGTATTGTGCCGCCCCCATCCATATTTCCTCCCCAACCCAAACCTATCCCCTCTCTCTCCCTCTCCCTCGCCCTCGATCCCCTTCCCCTTTCCTCTCCCGACGTTGCTGCCGCGCCGCCTCGATGCCGCCCCGACGCCGCCTCGACGCTGCCCCGACACTGCCTCGACGCCTCGACGCCACCTCGACGCCCCGATGCCGCCTCGAC
>NC_057804.1:137256740-137266013 GCF_018294505.1 Triticum aestivum
CGACGCCTCTCCTGCTCGCCGCGGCCGCGGCCGCCGCGCTCGACGGGGGCGCCTACTTCTGGGTGGTCGTCGCCTCGTTCCGCCTCCCGGAGCCTGGGGCCCTCCGCGTGGCCGGTGGCCAACCCGGTGCTCACCTGCGCCTCCGCCACCGATGCCGGCTACCCCAGCAACTTCGTCGCCGACCCCTTCCTCTACCTCCAGGTACGGTCCGTCAACCCCGTGGAATTGCGCTCTACTGCCTTGTACATGTACATACATCTTGCGAAATTACGGCGTCAGGGCTGCAACAAATCTGTGAGCTGCGAAATTCAGGTTGACTGGGTGGATTTTGGTGGCGGTTGCGGTGTTTCTGAATTCAGCTCCTCTGCAAGTGAGGATTGGGAAGGGCTTGCGGTTTGACTCTCGGATGCTTGGGACAGGATTTGGGATTGCGATGTCTAGTCGGGTAGCTAGATATGGTGTTCTGACGGTGTGTTATTAGTATGTGAAAGACATTGTATGAACTGCTCTAGTCAGGGATGCAAAATTAACTAGTAAGCCTGGTGCATACTGAATTGCCAGTGCACCATGAACAATTTGACTTGATAACTTTACTTGGGGAGGACTGCTACCTTGTTTATACTGAAACATGTCTTCATGGCATAATTGAACACTTTAGCTATTAATCCTATAATTTGATTGTCAAACAGGCTAACTACCACTGGAACATGCTTGCATGAAAAAGAATTAGTGCGATTCTCAAATGTATTTTGAAGGAAATGTAGCTTCTGAAATGCTGCTGATTTGGTTGATGGTTTCAGACTTTCATGCACCAAAGTACCAAACAAAAGCATGTCATTAGCGTGCTTGTACACTCCATGACAACACAAGTGGATTTGCCCAACAAAATAGTTTTTATAAGGCCCAGAACCACAGTTGAGGATATTTATTTGTGCAATTCTCTGTTTTAGATGATATTTATGTTGGATTTCTTACAAGACACCTAAACCATGTTTCTTACTAATATTTTTTATCAATCTAGAAATGCAATTTTCATGGATTATATGCTTGGACTTATATTCATAGAATTGCATTCTTGAGTCGAGAAAGAACTTCATGCGATGTGCCTTCTGCATTCTTTTCTACTTACCATAATATGTGCCTTCTGCATTCTTTTCTACTTACCATAACTTGTTCCTTTGTGCACCATAAGTAAAACTAGCTAATTTTATGAAAATGTATCATGTCACTGTCCGCGACTCTCTCTTTTTAAGTCCACATTCTGTTGGTGGCTCGGTTAACTCCTAGGGTTTTAGCAGTTATGTATAAAAAACATAGAAAAGCCCGGTGGAATTAACTTTGGATTTTCTGCATTTTACTAAAAAACCCATAAAGAGTACAGTTCATTATTGAATAAAATGAAATGGCAGTTTATTTAGAAATTTGGAGCAGTTGTTCTATGGTTTTTTTAGCACAAAAAGTCTGATTATATAAGCAAAAACAATTGTTAGCTTTTAGATGTTGTGGTGGTTCACTTGGGGGTATGTGTAGCAGTTAGCAAAAACAGAGGACTAAAGTGCTCTATTTTGGCAAACCAGTGCATGCATGCCTTTTTTCTTCTTCATTTTTTTTCACTGACGATGAATGCTGGCAACTCGACAGCAGCTAGCTAGCAGGTGTTCCTTTACAAGCATAGTAGAGCATAGTATGGATTCTAATGTTCAACTCTGACTAAACAGGTTCTGCAAACGGTCTTCTACTGCACTTGACTGAAGAAGTAGGTGTCTGCTATATCCTGCACTTGAGGTGAGTTGTGTTCTCAGGTTTACATTGCAATGGGCACTCTTCTTGTAAACACAAATTCAGATTTATATACTATATGCTGGCATGACTATTTTTATTAGGCAGGACAGTGCAGTAGTTGATGTATCTTGGGTTGATTATAAAGTTGCTTGGGTTTAATATTACCCAGCATGCTGATGTATCAATGTAGCGTTAGCATATGATCCAAGTGCTAGTACTGCTAGTAAATAGCTAATACAGTTAATGAAGAAGAAAAAAAACTGCTAGTACAGTTAATGAAGAAAAAAAACTGCTACTACTGCTAGGACAAAGCATCAGACTAAATAACTAACAGTGGGTAATTAACCTAACTATTCATTTTTCCTTAGGTTAATATTAAAATGTCCAGTGTATATATATTTGAAAATGATTGCTGCTAGATGTTAATTTGCTGGTACTAGCTAGAATTTGGCACTGAAAAGCAAAAGCAAAAGCTAATTAACTGCTGGGTAATAGCACTGGTACTAGGTAGCTAAAATATGTGTTCTGAAACACTGAGAGCAGAAACACTTACTACATACATATGCTCAAGAAACACTTACTAACCAGAAAAGGTTTTGACTTGAAATGTTAATAGCACAGAGAGCACCACAAGTTAAACACCTCAATCTGTTAGTATTTGTCTGCATTTTCTCACATTCTTCTTGTATCTGATCCAGTATTGCTTGTAGTGGTTTGTCCAAAATGTTGAATGATACTGCTTGGAGATGCATATATTGTTTCACCTCTTCACATGCCAATGTATTTTCCATGTTGTGATGGAGGCCTTTTTTGCCTTGTCCACCCGAGAGGCCCTTGAGTTTGCTGGAATGTCGATTAACTTCCGTTCCAGCAAATTCAGGTACTCCATATGTCCTATTTTCAGCAAAGGTCATGCTGAAATTTTCCATGAATTTTAGCATGACTTTGCTAAAAATAGGACATATGGGGTACTTGTGACTAATGCATGGGCCGGGGTACTTGTGACTAATGATGAAAGCTTAGGCTTTTAGGGTGCCTCGGCGTCGAAAAACCCTCAATGATAAAAGCTTAGCTTTTAGGATGCCTCGGTGTCGACAAACCCTAAATGATGAGACCATGATCTTGTTCCTTGACAATAACCAACTTTTTGACCAAACTTTGTTCCTATTTAGAGAGAAACATGGCCAACTCCGATGAGGCCGGGGGTTCGGGCGGCAAGGCATTCTGGAAGCTGTCCCAGGAGATGGAGGAACAACCTCACTTGTATGAGGACGCCGCCTTCCCCACCGATCCTGAGACCACTGATGGTACCGCCGAGGATGACCCCATTGATGCCACCACTGATTGTGCCGCCGAGGATGCCACCACTGATGATGGTGGCGCACGCACAGATGGCAGCCAACCGAAGAGGCAACGGAAGGACCGGCGCCCGACCGTGCTCCGCACCCTCAAGGAGGAAGTTACTGAAGTGGACTCCGACGGGAATCCAACGGCGCCCGAACGAATAGTCAAGGGGTACTCGCTTCAGCTCGGGTGCATTCTCCGGAGCACCGTCTCGATCAACACCGAGAACCTGAGGCATCCTGACCGACGGAATTTGCGCAACCTCCTCTTCACGAAGCTGCACGAACGATACAAGTTCCCCGCTGAATTTGAAAACAGAAGCCTCAAAGGGAATAAAGTGAACAATGCTGCCCTCACGAAGATGAGCAAGGCCCTGTCTACTTGGAAAAGCAATGTGAAGAGAATGATCGAGAAAGGTGAGAGTTATGAGAAGATCAAGGAGAAAAATCCTTCGATCACCGAAGATGACTACAACGACTTCAAGATCAATTGCTCGAGCACCGCAAACTCTGAATCAAGTCAGTGGGGGAAAGAAATGCGGGAGTTGAACTTAGGGGAACACAAACTCGGTCCCGTCGGTTACAGAGTGGCGGAGCCTATATGGGACAAGGAGGACGCGGAGCATGCCGAGCAAGGCCTACCGCCCCGCTTCGAGAAATATAGCGGTAACAAGCAGACCAGGAACTATGTCAGGGCCCGGTACAAGGAGGACCCGATAACAAAGGAGCTTACCACGGATCCGAAGACCAGGGCGCTTGAGCTTGTTCTGGTAAGGAATACACCCTCGCGTAATTAGCTCCATATGGTTGCATTCTAATTAATGAAGCCAAATTTCTAAATGGTTCACATTCCTTCCGCAGGCGACTGAAAGCAGTAGCGCGGGGTCGACTAAGAGCAACCCTTGGGACACCACTCTAAATAGGGCGTTGAATGTAATGAAGAACAAGGATAAGCTCAGTAAGCCGACGTCAGCTGGTCGTGTGGCCAGCAAAGGCTTGTCCACAAACTGGGGTTCATACTATACCGCTGGTGTGCGGAAGGAGAAAAAGACCAGATCGGAAAGCCAGGCGCGCGAGGTTCAAGAACTCAAGGCACAGGTGGTGCGGATTCCGGAGATTGTCCAAGAGCAAGTGCAACAACAACTCGGAGCGACGATCACCGCCATTGTGCCTACCTTGATCCAGGGGTTGAGTGCGTGGATTGCGGGCGGCCAACTGGGGCCGCCCCCGATTCCTAGCTTCACGGCCAGCAACTCGCAGAATGCGATGGCGGGGCCATTGGTGTCTCCAGCGGAGGCGGCATTGGTGTCTCCGACGCCGGCACGGGAGCTTAATGCACCCAAGTGTATGCCGGCCGGCACCTCTGCAGCAAGCGGCCCCTCCGTCAACTGCACGCCCGCTGTTGGCGGTGCCTTGACATTAGCCGAGCTCGACGCCATCATCACGGTAACTAATTAAGCCTCTCTCGGCCAAGGACTTCATCTCCTTGCCTTTGACTGGGCATCCCTGACGCCCTACATGTTTTCGCAGGGCGCCGCCGACGTTCCGTGCACTCTCCTGCACTTCGTGAACAACGAGTTGGTCGATGTCACCAAGGGCAAAATCGTTCAACCAGGCAACCCCTTGTTCCACGGTACCCAGATGCCACCCAACTTGTTTAGGGTTGAACTGGTTCGGGTGCTGCCAGGCTGCGACGAGTTGTTACCTCCGATTCGACCCGTCGGGGCCGACAATGATGACGTGATGACCCTCAGTGCCTGCCTGAGCTGGCCCCTGCTTTGGTCGAAGAGCCAGATTCGTTTGGGGGCGGGGGACACCACCCCAAAGACAACACCACCAGTCGTCTCGGCGCCAAGTCGGCCCCATGGCAAGACCGCCGCAACGGTGCCGGACATCCCTATGCCACTAGATCCAAACATGCATATGGCACAGGATCAGAACGACGACGACGACGATACATTTGGCAATGTCGATTAGTACTTTGCCGAACATGGGTACGATGGCGACTTCATGGGGCCTCCTTCTCAAGAACCCAACCCAACAAAAGACGTGCGCGATCTAGCTGGTACCGCGGAGAAGCTAAGTTACAACAGGCGTCGTCTGCCATTCAGCTCTCAGGAGACGCCTCCAGCTGCCGACTTCACCGAGCCTCAGATAGGTGAGATGCGAAATATTATCAGCCCCAACACACTCAAGAAGGCGGTCTGTGAGCAGAACTCGGTCCCGTTACAGGAGAAGAAGAAGGCACGCAAAAGAAAGACTAACAAGGGTGCGAGCCAGCCAGCACCGAGTACGATCCGTGCTCAGGACGGGCCACCTTCACCTAAGGATATCTTGAGGAGGGTGCATGTGGCGGGTAGGGCGATGCTACCGACAAATATGCTCAATGCTGCAACCGGTGCTATGCGAAGTCTGCATGACAGTGTTCTTTCTTTGGAGAAGCGGCGTCTCAGAGAGAAGGATGTGGCATACCCGGTTTTTGCGGCCAAGGTGCTAGAGGGCAAGGGCTTTGTGGATAACTCCATCGGGCGTATGATCGTCCTGTGGTTTGATGACATCCACGCTATGTTGAACCTTCATCCGCTGCACTACACCTTCGTTCGGCTATTTTCGCTGAGTATGGAGATGCGGATCATTCGCGACAAGAACCCGGCCCTCAACCGGCCCGTAACATATGAATTCTTAGATTTCGATCGTTTTTCTTTTAACATTCCGTGTTTTCTGCAGTGACACACATTGCACACTCATCCTCCTAAGCCCCAAATATTCCACGGCCACGTATTTCGACCCGGACCGTCAGTCGAACGTAGACTACACAAATGTCAAGAAGGTTCTTGATGATGTTCTCCCCGGCTACGCCAAATCTGGAGGCACCTTCACCAGGCCTATTCGTAAGTACGGCAAGCATGTGTTCTCCCACAATACGACGTTCTGCTACGTCAAGCAGCCGCCTGGCGGTCAGAAGGGTGCCTACTACACCATCCATCACATGCGGGCGATCGTACGGGACCATCATCAACTTCTGCTACCGAGTAAACTCAAAGATTGGGCCGCGAGCGTGTCGACAATCCAGGACGCGGACATCAGACAAGAATTCTTTCACATCCAGTCGGAGTTTGCGAAAATCATCCATCAAGATGTCCTTCGTACCTCGGGGCAGTTCTACCTCAGAAATCAACCGTCCAACAGTGACATCGACACAATGCTACAAATGCAGGCTGACAACGCCCGTTCTTTCATGACTCCCATGATAGACGGCGGCTTCATCCACGCTCCGGTCCCTTGAGTCGAGTCGAAAGCAGTGATGCTGTGTCTAGTTCTGAAACATCGATTGACTCATGTTGTAATTAAACTTTAATGAACTTGTAGTATGTCTCTTTGGTTTCGAGAGTTGTTCAACTTAGATGTAATCGATGCTATTAATGTCTTGCTTTTCTCTTCCGATCGTTCTATTGCATACTTATATATTGCTTATGTATTGTCAGTGAATTGGTGCTAACGTTTCGTTTGGCTAGTGCATAGCGATGCCGTCGTATGTCGTGTACAAGGGTAAGGTTCCCGGAGTCTACGGCGACTGGGAGGAGTGTCGGAGACAGGTTCACCGAGCGGTAACAGTTACAAAGGGTACACCACTAGGGCCGAGGCCGAATCTAGATACGCCCGCTATCTAGCGGGAGAGGGGAGGGAGCGTTGGAGGAACCGGATGAAGACGAGTTTCATCGTGATGATGCTCATCGTGATGATCACAGCTCTCTTCTATGTGATGGTAGTTTAGATGATCGATATCGACTTGTAATGTGAAGACAAACTCGCTACTCGCGGTCTCGAGACTTGTAATATAATGTTCTATCTTTGTTCGGTCTTTTCAATTCGGAGACTAATATGATGAATTGTATTCAGAGACTAATATGATGAATTGTATTCAGAGACTAATCTTCTATTGTATTCGATGAATCTATTGTTGATGTGTGCTGTCTATATTTTGTCCAATTATACATTTTGTAACCTGTGCAAAAAACAGAAAATAAAAAAATAAAAAAACCTAATATTCATACTAATGGCACATCACACCACAGTGCGCCATTAGTATGCCAAAAGATACTAATGGCGCATCATTAAACAGTGCGCCATTAGTATGCCGAAGTTACTAATGGCGCATCTTGTTGTTGTGCGTCATTAGTATGCCAAAGCACCTGGGTATACATGGCCCCCTGGGAGGCATACTAATGGCGAACTGTTGTATATACTAATGGCGCATCTGAGGTCCGCCATTAGTACCAGATACTAATGGCGCACCAGTGGTGCGCCATTAGTAAAATATACTAATGGCGTGGCACTAATGGCGCACCACTAATGCGCCATTAATGGCCAAATTAGGTGCGCCATTAGTAGGCCTTTTCCTAGTAGTGATAGTGACAGGCTGACTTGTGGGCCTACTAAGTTGACGGGGACAGAGGGCTTTGTCAACTTAGTCAATACTCCAGTGACCGTACGATGTCCATCCAACGATCGTAGTGCTTCTTCAACCTCTGGTCTTCGTTCTCCAGCCGCCCAAAGCAGCGCCGGTCGTGCCGCATGCTCCTCCCTCCCGTGGCCGGCTGTGATACCGCGGAGGCCTCACCGCCCCTACTAGTCCCACCGCCAGCCAGGCCATCCCTCTACTCACCCACACCCCCTGTTATTCTGCGGCGACGGTAGCCTCACACCGCAGCCGAACTAGTGAACCCTCGTACTCCTCTTCGCGTGGGCATCCATTGCTGCGTCTTCCCCGGCTCCGCGTCGTCCCCTTCCTAGGCCTCGCCGTCGTCCACCGCCGTGGTGCTCTCGGCGCGGCGTGGTCAATGTGGTCAATGACCGACTTCCATCGGAAGAGTACTGTGCGTGGAGAGGCCGACAGCTGGGTCCACGGTGGCCGCAAGGAAGTGCCTCCTTATTACGCGCAAAATAATTATTCCTCCACCTGACAGCTGGGACCCACCAGACGGGACACCGTATTTCGCGAAAAAACGTTTCACCCCTGACTGCTGGGACCCACCAGCTACACCTTTGCACGGAAGGAAGTGCGTCCGGGCAAAAAAAAACCGATTCGCCCCCCTGATTGCTGGGACCCACCAGCTACATATTTGCACGCAAGGAAGTGCGGCCGGGCAAAAAAAAATGATTCGCCCCCCTAACTGCTGGGACCCACCAGCTACATCTTCGCAGACAAGGAAGTGCCTGACAGTCGGGACCCACCTGGTTGAAGCGTACGTAGCGTTGTCATTCTGGTCGCGAACGTGTACATACATATATACTGGTTGATGTAGAGGCGTGCACGTTCATAGTAGAGGTGCGTACATGTCGTAGTAGAGGCGCGCACGTAGCATGTACACGTACGTACAACGGCCAGGGTGCAAGAAAGAAAAATACAGCCACGTATGTGTACATACGGGCGGGGTCTCGAACGCCTACTCGCTCATACGTACGGCGAGGGCTCGTGTACACTGCTGGGTCGGAACGGAGAAACAACGTCGTCCTCGTGTTCATGGGGAGGCAACAAAATGCGTCGTGTTCATGGGGAGGCAACGGAATGTGTCGTGTTCATCGGGAGGTAACGGAACGTGTGGGAGCCAACCGGCTGCATCGGAACGGAATGCATGGTCGTGTTCATCGGGAGGGCTTGGACGGAATAGGTGATGGAAACGAGGCCTGGCGTACCGCACAACGGAGGAAACAGACCTCCTACATTCTAAACGGGATCCTGTTCATCGGGAGGGGTCTGGCGTACCGCAAAACGGAGGAAACAGACCTCCTACGGTCGAAACGGGGGTCCTGTTGATCGGGAGGGGTGTGGCGTACCGCAAAATGGAGGAAACAGACCTCCTGCGGTCGAAACGGGGGTCCTGTTGATCGGGAGGGGTGTGGCGTACCGCAAAACGGACGAAACGGACCTCCTACGGTCGAAACGGGGGTACTAATCATCGGGAGGGGTGTGGCATACCGCAAAACGGGACTCCATGGGATATTGTTCATCTCCACAGTCGACCTCATCCAGCCCCCACGGGCTACCGTTGACCTTCCCCAGCCTCCACCGGCTACTGTTCAACCACCCCTCCACCGTCTACTGTTCATCCAGGCCTCCACACCACGGGGTCCTGTTCAACCACCC
>NC_057804.1:137266533-137310561 GCF_018294505.1 Triticum aestivum
TCATCCAATCGATCAGCTTCAGTTAGCAGTAGTAGCGAAGGAATCGCTCGATCGGGTTCAGTTAACAGCCATCGATCGATCGCTCGGGTTCAGTAAAGCGTAGCCTGCAGTGCAATCGCTCGGGTTTAGTTAGAGCCCAACGCCTCGCTCGGGTTCAGTTAGAGCCAATGCCTCGCACGTGTACGAGATAAACGCGCATCGCTCGGCCCCCGACCTCCCACCATAATCGGGAACTCCCTGAAATTTTCCTCCCCCTCGCTTCTACCATGGTTTTTTCCGTCATGGACGGCCCAAAGAATGTCATGCAGCTGCGTCTTCGGCCCGCCCAGGATGAAAAGCCCATTTTCTGTCATGATTTTTTGTCATAGAAGTAGGAGCCCACCACATCTATGATGATACCGGGTTTTGTTACAATTATCGTCATAGAAGTGTCATATGTATGACAGAAAGAAATTTCGTTTGGCCCAAAATGTCATGGATGTGTCTTTTTTTTGTAGTGCTTACATCAGGAGTACAAGCCCACATCATGCGTATGTTGGGTTATACCCAAAGGGCTTTAGATTCCGGAAGAAATATTTTTCTTTCCTTGTACAAATATGCAGGTAATAGACAGATATGTGGATCCATTGGTAGGCCACCTGAAAAGCATGCTCTCTTATCGCAAATTTAGGAAAGGGTTAAAAGAGGAAGTTGATGATATGTTGAGGGCTGAGAAATCAGAGAATCCTATGAGAATATCTATTGTTTTGGCATATCTCATGAACATCCAGGCACGTTTATATTATCTTACATAAGGAGTACAAACCCAAATCATGAGTATGTTGGGTTATACCCAAAGGTCTATAGATTCCGGAAAAAAGAAAGATTTTGACAACATTGTACAAATATGCAGGTAATAGACAGATATGTGGATCCATTGGTAGGCCATCTGAAAAGCATGCTCTCTTATCAAAAATTCAGGAAAGGGTTAAAAGGGGAAGTTGATGATATGTTGAGGGCTGAAAAATCAGAGAATCCAATGAGAATAGTCTATTGTTTCGGCATATCTCATGAACATCCAAGCCCTTTATATTATCTTACATCAGGAGTACAAACCCACATCATAAGTATGTTGGGTTATTGACGCGGCTTGAAACTGTGTTGTTATTTCCCCATAGAGGAAGGATGATGAAACACAACTACGGTAAGTATTTCCCTCAGTTATGAAACCAAGGTTTCAATCCAGTAGGAGGCCAGGCCAAGCTATGTAAACGGTACCTGCACACAAAGAACAAATACTTGCAACCCGACACATAAGAAGGGTTGTCAAACCCTCATCGGGAAAAAATAGATTGGTTTGTATGATTTTGGATAAATAGATCTCGCAATAGCACAAAATAAAATAAATAAAGAAAAAGTGCAGAAAGGTTTTTGGAATAATATATCTGAAAATAGAAGCGAATAAAAATAGATCGAAAAGCAATATGATAAAAGATAGTTCCGGGGGCTGTAGATTTCACTAGTGGCTTCTCTCGAGAAAATAACATATGGTGGGTAAACAAATTACTGTTGGGCAATTGATAGAAGATCAAAAAATTATGACGATATGCAGGCAATGATCATTATGTAGGCATCACATCCAAGATTAGTAGACTGGAATGATTCTGCATCTACTACTATTACTCCAGACATCGACCGCTATCCAGCATGCATCTAGTGTATTAAGTTCATGGAGAAATGGAGTAATGCAATAAGAACGGTGACATGGTGTAGACAAGATCTATTCATGTAGGAATAGACCCCATCTTGTTATCCTTAATAGCAATGATAAATGTGTGCCTTGCTGCCCCTTCTGTCACTAGGAGAGGACACCGCAAGATCGAACCCATCACAGAGCACCTCTACCCATGGCAAGAAAAATTGATCTAGTTGGCCTAACTAAACCAAAGATTCGAATAAGAAATACGAGGCTATAAGTAATCATGCATATAAGAGATCAAAGAAAATCAAAATAACTTTCATGGATATAGATCTGATCATAAACTCAAACTTCATCGGATCCCAACAAACACACCGCAAAAAGTCATTACATCAAATAGATCTCCAAGAGACCATTGTATTGAGAATCAAGATATAGAGATAGCCATCTAGCTACTTCCTATGGACCCGTAGGTCTATGGTGGACTACTCACACATCATTGGAGAAGCACTAATGAGGATGATGAACCCCCTCCATGATGGTGTAGATTGGATCACGTGGTTCTGGAACTTGCGGCGGCTGGAATTGTGTTTTGTCGTCTCCCGTAGGGTTTCTAGAATATTTGGGAATCTATAGGGCGAAGAGGCTGTGCAGAAGACCTCCATGGGGCCCACAACCCACTTGGGCACGCCGGGGCTCCTGGGCTCGCCCAGGTGTCTTGTGGTCCCCACGGGTATCCCCTCTAGTGCTTTGTTGGCCCCCAAGGTGTCTTCTGGTCCAAAGAAAATCTCCAAATAGTTTCGTGACATTTGGACTTCATTTGGTACTGATATTCTGCAAAGTAAAAAACAAGAAAAAAACAGCAAGTAGCACTATGTCAACAGGTTAGTCCCAAAATGATATAAAGTTGCTATAAAATGATTGTAAAACATCCAAGAATCATAATATAACAGCATGGAACAAGCAAAAATTATAGATACATTGGATACGTATCAGCATCCCCAAGCTTAATTCCTTCTCGTCCTCGAGTAGGTAAATAATAAAAATAGAATTTTTGATGTGGAATGTTGTCTAACATGTTCATCACATATTCTTTCTATTTTGTAGCATGGACATTTGGACTTTTATGTGGTTCAAAGCAATAGTCTATATTTGACATGAAGACTTCAATACTCAAGCATATCAACAAGCAACCATGTCTTTCAAAAATATCAACACTAAAGAAAGTTATCCCTAGCCCATCATGCTCAATCATTGATCCATTCACGAAGCACACTCGAATATTAGCTACATCCCAATGCTCAAGTACGATCATAGTGCCCCTTAGTTAGTGCTTTATAAGAGAAGATGGAGAATCAAGGAAAAATAAAACTTGCATAAAGTAAATAGATAGGCCCTTCGCAGAGGGAAGTAGGGATTTGTAGAGGTGCCAGAGCTCAAAGCCAAAAAATGAGAGATAAAAACATTTTGATAGGCATGCTTTTCCTGTCAACGAAAACGACCGAGTAGTTCCCAATACTTTCCACGCTAGATACATCATAGGCAGTTCCCAAAGAGAAAATAAAGTTTATTTCTTTCCACCATTCTTTCACACTCCACGGCTAGCCATATCCACGGGTACCGCCCATACCAACACTTTCCAAGGAATTTATTATTTGACAACATAAAGTAAATTTCTTTTTCATTTCAGGATTGGGCATCCCTATTACCGTTGTACTCTCATGCAATGACAAGTGAATAAACACTCATCTTGAGAATAACACATCTAGCATGGAAAAATATTGGCCACCCCCTACCGCTTCATGAGCGGCACGGGCACACAAAAAAGAAATTTATTTTGAAAATTAGAGTTGGTACATACAAATTTTCTTAGAAAGGCATGGAAATACCGCATATAGGTAGGTATGGTGGACTCATATGGAAAACCTGGGTTTAAGGATTTTGGATGCACAAGTAGTATTTCTACTTAGTACAAGTGGAGGCTAGCAAAAAGATTGAGAATCAACCAACTAAGAAATGAAAAAACTCATAGACGAGCATTAAGCGTAACTAACACAGAATAATGCACAACAAGTAGGATGTAATTTCATTGCCTAACTATTGACTTTTCGTGCTTGCATATGAATCACAAACCTCAACACCAATATTCTTACTAAAGCATAATTACTCATCAACATGACTCACATATCACTATCATCGTATCTCAAAACTATTACAAGGAATCAAGTTTATTTTGTCCAATAATCTTCATGAAAGTTTTTATTATATCCCTCTTGAATATCTATCACTTTGGGATAAGTTTCATGTATTGCCATTGCTTTTGACAAGCTCAAATAAATTTAAGTGAAGAACATGAGCATAGAGATTTTCATCTCTCAAAATAATATAAGTGAAGCATGAGAGAATTTCTTCAAAATTACTTTCTCTCAAATAAATCTAAGTGAAGCATGAGAGTATTTCTTCAAAAATATTAAAGCACACCATGCTCAAAAATATATAAGTGAAGCACTAGAGCAATTCCATAGCTCAAAAAATTTGAGTGAAGCATATAGAGCAATTCTAACAAATCATATCATAATTTTGGCTCCCTCAAATAGGTGTGTCCAGCAAGGATACCCGTGACAAACTAAAAAGCAAAATAAGCAAAGACTCATATAATACAAGACGCTCCAAGCAAAACTTATGGTACGTGACGAATAAAAATATAGCTCCAAGTAAAATTACCGATGGTCGTTACAAGAAAGAGGGGATGCCTTCCGGGGCATCCCCAAGCTTAGTGGCTTGGTTATCTTTGGATATTAACTTGGGTTTCCATGGGAATCCCCAAGATTAGACTCTTCTACTCCTTATTCGTTCATCCATCGTGATCTCACCCAAAACTAGAAAACTTCAATCACACAAAACTTAACAAAAATCTCCGTGAGATCCGTTAGTATAAGAAAACCAATTAAGTACTGTTGCCAACCCATTAATTTTTTTATTGCATTATACCTACTGTATTCTAACTTTACCATGGCTTATACACCCCGATACAATCCATAGATTCATCCAAATAAGCACATAATGCAATGAAAACAGAATTTGTCAAAAACAGAACTGTGTGTAAAGACGCGAAATTTATTCATACTTCTCTATCTCCAAAAATTCTGAGAAATTAGGACAATGTAGGCAATTTTTATATCAATACTTTCTGAAAAATTCAGAATTTTTTGTCGCCTCTATGAATTTTCAAAATTTTGCTACTGGATGCAAAAGTTTCTATTTTCCAACAAGATGAAATCAACTATCACCCAACATGATCCCAAAGGCTTTACTTGGCACAAACACTAATTAACATATAAAAACACAAGCATAACAGTAGCATAACTTTGCAAACACTCAAAAATAGAAAGTAAAAGTCAAATATAAATTTTATTCATTGGGTTGCCTCCCAACAAGCACTGTCGTTTTATGCCCCTAGCTAGGCATAATGCATAGATTCAGGTATTGTCATCTTTAGTTTTTGACCCATAGGTTGCCCTCATGATTGATTCATATGGTGGCCTAATTATTATTCTAGGGAAGTGTTCCATACCCTTTGTTAGTGCAACTTGAAATTTATTATTGCCTTCTTTCATATCAATCACGGCACCTATAGTGCATAAAAATTGTCTACCAAGTATAATTGGACAAGACAGATTGCAATAAATATCAAGAACAATAAAATATATGGGCACATAATTCCTATTTGCAAGAACAAGAACATCACTAATTCTTCCCAAAGGCTTTTTTATAGTAGAGTCCGCCAAGTGTAAATTTAAGGAACACTCTTCAATATTGGTAAGACCAAGCACATCACACAAAGGTTTCGGAATTATGGAAACACCAGCACCCAAAAAACATAAATCAAAACACTCATAATTTTTAATCTTTACTTTAATGGTAGGTTCCCATTCATCATGTATTTTTCTAGGAATTGAAATCTCTAATTCCAACTTTTCTTCAAAAGCTTTCATCGCATCAACAATATGTTTAGTAAAAGCTTTATTTTGTTCATAAGCATGGAGTGAATTTACCATGGATTAAAACAAAGAAATACACTCAATTAAAGAGAAACTATCATAACTAAAGTCTTTGTAATCCAAAAGAGTGGGCACATCACTAATTAAAGTTTTGACCTCTCCAAACCCACTTTTATCAATTTTTCATCAATTTTTTGACCCTCCAAATCATTGGAACGCCCTCTAGCTAAAGTTGACTCTTCTCTAGTCCTTTATCATAAATTTTATTTTACTAAACAAGGAATCAATAGAAGAAACACCAATTACTTTAAGATCTTCATCACATTTATTAAAGCAACCACCATAAAATGCTCCTTCCAAAAATTATCTTTTAGCTCTAAGTATAGCGGTTCTTGTCTTACTTTCATCCATAGGAACATATAAAGCTTTAATTGATTTATCAACCTTGGGTGAAAAAGTTTTCAACTTGAGATTTTCTACATCAGAAGAAATTCTATCAATGCTTCTAGACATATCATCAATCTTATTCAAATTTTCTTCTATCGTAGTGTTGCAATTTTTTTGGGCATTGGTAAATTGTTTAATATTATTCTCAAGATCATAGGGGTTTCTATTATTATAAGAATAATTACCATGTGAATTACCATATTTATTAGAGGAATTTCTAGGAAAAGTCCTAGGATTAAAATTACCTCTATAAGCATTGTTATTGAAATTATTTCGCGAGATGAAATTCACATCTATGGGATCACTATTTTGCTCAATAAAAGTAGATAAAGGCACATCATTAAGATCAATAGGAGCATTTTTACTAGCAACCAATTTCATAAGAGCATCAACTTTTTCACTCAAAGAATTAATTTCTTCAACCTAATTAACTTTTTTACTAGTAGGTGCTCTTTCGATATGCCATTGTGAATAATTTACCATGATATTATCTAGAAATTTAGTAGCTTCACCCAAAGTAATCTCCATAAAAGTACCACCCACAACGGAATCTAAAAGATTCCTAGAAACAAAATTCAATCCCGCATAATTTTTTTGTATAATCATCCAAAGATTTAAACCATGAGTAGGACAATTCATTAGCATCAATTTCTTTCCGAAGATTGTGCAACTTGTTCATGCTCAAGTTGCTTAAAATTCATGATTTTTTTCCTAAGGGAAATAATTTTCGTGGGCGGAAAATAATTAGTAATAAACGCATCTTTGCACTTATCCCAAGAATCGATAATATTGTGAGGCAAAGAAGAAAACCAAATTTTTGCAAGATCCCGCAAGGAGAAAAGAAATAATTTCAACTTCACAATATTATTGTCCACATAGTTTTTTCTTTCGCATATCACACAATTCTACAAATGTGTCTCGATGGGACGCGACATCCTCATTACGACTACTAGAAAATTGCTCTTTCATCACAAGATTCAACAAAGTGGCATTAATATCACAAGACTCCGCACTAGTGGTGGGAGGAGCAATCGGAGTGCTAATAAAATCATTATTATTGGTATTGGAAAATTCACACAATTTGGTATTTTCTTGAGACATCGTGACTACGCAAACAAGATTGCAAACAAAAAGAGATCTGACGAGAAAAAGCGAACAAAAAAGAAGGCGAATACAAAGGCAAATTTTGTGAAGTGGGGGGGGGGGATGAAAACAAGAGGCAAATGGCAAATAATGTTAATTGCAAGGAGATGAGATTTGTGATTAGGAACCTGATAGATCTTGACTTGGTCCTCCCCGGCACGGCGCTAGAAATTCCTTTGACATGGCTTGAAACTACTTCGATATTTCCACAAAGAGGAAGGGATGATGCAGAACAACTACGGTAAGTATTTGCCTCAGTTATTAAACCAAGGTATCAATCCAGTAGGAGGCCAGACCAAGCTATGTAAACTGTACCTGCACACAAAGAACAAATACTTGCAACCAGACGCGTAAGAGGGGTTGTCAATCTCTCCTCGGGAAAGCGATAGATTGGTTTGTATGATTTTGGATAAATAGATCTCGCAATAACACAAAATAAAATAAATAAAGAAAAGGTGCAGCAAGGTATTTTTTTGGAATAATAGATCTGAAACAAAAAACAAATAAAAATAGATCGGAAAGCAATATGATAAAAGATAGACCCGGATGCTATAGATTTCACTAGTGGCTTCTCTCGAGAAAATAACATACGGTGGTAAACAAATTACTGCTGGGCAATTGATAGAAGATCAAATAATTATGATGATATCCAAGCAATGATAATTATATAGGCATCACGTCCAAGATTAGTAGACCGAAATGATTCTACATATACTACTATTACTCCACACATCGACCGCTATCCAGCATGCATCTAGTGTATTAAGTTCATTGAGAAACGGAGTAATGCAATAAGAATGGTGACATGATGTAGACAAGATCTATTCATTTAGGAATAGACCCCATCTTGTTATTCTTAATAGAAACGATACATGTGTGCCTTGCTACCCCTTCTATCACTGGGAGAGGACACCGCAATATCGAACCCATCACAAAGCACCTCTTCCCATGGCAAGAAAAATCGAGTTAATTGTCCTAACTAAATCAAAACTTCGAAAAAGAAATATGAGGCTGTAACCTATAAGTAATCATGCATATAAGAGATCAAATTAAACTCAAATAACTTTCATGGATATAGATCTGATCATAAACTCAAACTTCATCAGATCCCAACAAACACACCGCAAAAAGTCATTACATCAAATAGATCTCCAAGATACCATTGTATTGAGAATTAAAGAGGGAGAGAAATCCATCTAGCTACTTCCTACGGACCCATAAGTCTATGGCGGACTACTCACGCATCATCGGAGAGGCACCAATGAGGATGATGAACCCCTCCGTGATGGTGTAGATTGGATCTCGTGGTTCTGGAAATTCCGGCAGCTGGAATTGTGTTTCGCCGTCTTCCCTAGGGTTTCTGAAATATTTGGGAATTTATAGGGCGAAGAGGCGATGCAGGAGACCGCCGTGGGGCTCACAACTCACCTGGGCGCACCTGGGCTCTTGGGCGCGTCCAGGTGTCTGATACGTCTCCAATGAATGTATAATTTATGAAGTATTCATGCCATGTTTACAATAATTTTATATGGTTTTGGTATGATTTGCATGGAACTAACCCGGACTGACGCTGTTTTCAACAGAACTGCTATGTTGTTGTTTTTTGTGTAGAAAGGAAAGTTCTCCAAATGAGATGAAACTTTTCGACGATTTTTTGGAACAAAAGAGACCCCCGAAGCTTCGTGGAAGGACCATAAGGTGAAGGAGTGGGGCACAAGACACCGGGACGCGCCAGGGGGACCAGGTGCGCCCTGGTGGGTTGTTCTCACCTCGAGGCCCATCTTCGCGTGAAACCAACGCCAAAAAATCCTATAAATAGAGGAAACCCCCAGAAATAACCCTAGATCAGAAGTTCTGCCGCTGCAAGCCTCTGTAGCCATGAGAAATAAATCTAGACCCCGTTCTTATACCCTGCCGGAGGGGGAGATCATCACCGGTGGCCATCTTCATCATCCCGGCGGCCACCATGATGAGGAGGGAGCATTCCACCCTCGAGGTTGAGGGTTTGTACTAGTAGCTATGTGTTTAACATCTCTCTCTCTCTCTCTCTCTCTCTCTCTCTCTCTCTCTCGTGCTCTTGAGATGGCACAATCTTCATGTATCGCGGGCTTTGTTAATATAGTTGGATCATATGGTGTTTTCCTCTCTCTATCTTGTTATGATGAATTGAGTTCTCCCTTTGAGATTTCATTGTTATCGGATTGAATACTTTTATGGATTTGAGAGCACTTGATATATGTCTTGCATATGGATACCCATGGTGACAATGGGGTATCATATTGATTCACTTGATATGTGTTTTGGCACTCAACTAGCGGATTCCCGAGGTGACATTGGGGTAATCTATGCATAGGGGTTGATCCACGTTCTCGTCTTTTGTTTCTCCGGTAGAAATCTTGGGGCACTCTGTGAGGTTCTTTTTGTTGGATTGAGTATTATGAATCTGAATTTGCTTTGGTGTTATTCTTGTACGGGCTCTTGATAGATCGATGGAAAGAATAACTTGGTGTTATTTTAGTATGAACTCTTGATAGATCGATTGGAAAGAATAACTTGGTGTTATTTTAGTACAAACTCTTGGATAGATCAATCGGAAAGAATAGCGACAAACAATTTTTTCTGATGTTCTCTGCTAGATAAGAACTTTGGAGTGATTCTTCATCGCACTTTGAGGGATGGTTATATGATCCAATTAGATTAGCATAGTTGAGAGATTGCACTAGTGAAAGTACGGACCCTAGGCATCATTTTCAAGCATTGCAATACCGTTTGTGCTCCGTTTTATCAATTGCTACCTTGCTGTTTTTATTGTTGTTATTACAAACACCTATATCTACTATCCACATTACACTTTTATCACCATCTCTTTGCCGAACTAGTGCACCTATACAATTTGCCATTGTATTGGGTGTGTTGGGGACACAAGAGATTTCTTGTATTTGGTTGCAGGGTTGTTTGGGAGACACCATCTTTATCCTACGCCTCCCACGGATTGATAAACCTTAGGTCATCCACTTGAGGAAAAATTGCTACTGTCCTACAAAACTCTAAGATTGGAGGTCTAACACGAGTCTACAAGAATAAATTTGTGTAGTAGACATCAGTGTCTTGTGGTCCCCACGGGGATCCCCTCTGGTGCTTTCTTGGCCTCCAAGGTGTCTTCTGGTCCAAAAAAATCTCCAAAAAGTTTCGTGGCATTTGGACTTTGTCGGTACTGATATTCATCGAAGCAAAAAACATCAACTGGCACTAGGCACTATATCAATAGGTTAGTCCCCAAAAAATGATATAAAGTTTCTATAAAATGATTGTAAAATATCCAAGAATGATAATATAACATCATGGAACAATAAAAAATTATATCTATGTTGAAGACATATCAGTTATACCCAAAGGGCTTTAGATTCTGGAAGAAAGATTTTGACAACATTGTACAAATATGCAGGTAATAGACAAATATGTGGATCCATTGGTAGGCCACCTGAAAAGCATGCTCTCTTATTGCAAATACAGGAAAGGGTTAAAAAGGGAAGTTGATGGTATGTTCAGGGCCGTCAAATTAGGGAATCCTATGAGAATAGTCTATTGTTTTGGCATATCTCATGAAAATCCAGACACCTTTATATTATCTTACATCAGGAGTACAAACCCACATCATGAGTATGTTGGGTTATACCCAAAAGGCTTTAGATTCCGGAAGAAAGATTTTGAAAGCATTGTACAAATATGCAGGTAATAGACAGATATGTGGATCCATTGGTAGGCCACCTTAAAAACATGCTCTCTTATCACAAATTCAGGAAAGGGTTAAAAGGGGAAGTTGATGATATGTTGAGGGCTGACAAATCAGAGAATCCTATGAGAATAGTCTATTGTTTTGGCATATCTCATGAACATCCAGACACCTTTATATTTACATTAGGAGTACAAACCCACATCATGAGTGTGTTGGGTTATACCCAATGATCTTCAGATTCTGGAAGAAAGATTTTGGCAGCATTGATCGCCTTGTGTCATATTTTCAAAAACACATTGAGAAAAATAACTTGATAGAACTATTTTTCACTCTCTGATGAAAATCTATATAATTAAATATTACATTCATATAAGCATTCACTCTAGCAAGCATTATAGCAATCAAAATACAATCAATGAATAAAGCAATAAAGAAAACAATAAGAAAAAGCAAATAGAAACCAAAACAAATCTTCAAGGAAATCCAAATAAAAACTCCTAAGGGAAGTGTAGGTCTTAACTACAAATAACAAATATAGTTTTTGTCCTAAATAAAACTTAGCATCAAAGAAAAATACTAAACTAATAACTTAACTGAAAAGAAAATATAACATTATTAGGTTAACAAAAAGTATATTATAATTTCTTCAATAGCAAAAAGAATCAACTAATAAGTTTTTATAAAACTCTAGTTATGATCAAAATAATATTTACTTAGAATTAAATAAAAAATCAATTAACAAATTGTTTCTGGTCTAAAGTAAATTGAATAGAAAGTAAAATTTATCCAACTAAAATTTTGATAAAGTACCATTTTTGAATCAGTTTCAAACAAAACTAAAATAATTTTATAAATTAGGTTTGTCCCGGTTGGTGGCTCCAATCGGGACCAAAGGCCTAGCCTTTCGCGCCCTTTCGGCCGCGGCCAAAAATAGCTTTAGTCTCGGTTGGATCCACCAACCGGGACTAAAGACCCTTTCGTCCCGGTCGGTCACCCCAACCGGGACTAAAGGGCTCGATGTATTTAAACCGCCCTTCTCCCTCCCCATTCTCCCTCCATTCCCTAGCCTGATGCCCTCAGGCCGCCCAACATCACCCTCAACGTCTACTCGCCACCGGCCTCTCCACACGCCTCCCAAGCCCACCAGCACCACTCTCCTCCATGCGTCATCGCCACCGCATGCTTGGCTTGTCTGCGACCTCCTCCACATGCTCCTTCACGCGCCGTCTGAGCCCACGCTGGCCCTCCTCCATGTGCGCGCCATCACCCTTCCGCCGGCGTCCTCCCCGCTTCCCTATAGGAGCCAGTGAGCATGTCCCCTATCATCTATTTTTTTGCTAAGTCCCTGAGATTCCAAATATCATATTGCATTCTTTTGGTGTGTGTAATTTTGTGCATGTTGGTCCTATGAACATGATTTATATATCTAAAATGTGCTAATCTTTGTGCTCTACATGATGGTGTGATGACCCCCAAGTATAGGGGATCTATCGTAGTCCTTTCGATAAGTAAGAGTGTTGAACCCAATGAGGAGCAGAAGGAAATGACAAGCGGTTTTCAGTAAGGTATTCTCTGCAAGCACTGAAATTATCGGTAACAAATAGTTTTGTGATAAGATAATTCGTAACCGGTAACAAGTAACAAAGTAACTAAGGTGCAGCAAAGGACAAGCCTGGACAAACTCTTATATAAAGCAAAGCGCTCCCGAGGACACATGGGAATTACTGTAAAGCTAGTTTTCATCATGCTCATATGATTCATGTTCGTTACTTTGATAATTTGGTATGTGGGTGAACTGGTGCTTGGTTACTGCCCTTCCTTGGACAAGCATCCCACTTATGATTAACCCCTCTCGCAAGCATCCACAACTACAAAAGAAGAATTAGGGTAAACCTAACCATAGCATGAAACATATGGATCCAAATCAGTCCCTTACGAAGCAACGCATAAACTAGGGTTTAAGCTTCTGTCACTCTAGCAACCCATCATCTACTTATTACTTCCCAATGCCTTCCCCTAGGCCGAAGCAATGGTGAAGTGTCATGTAGTTGACATTCACATAACACCACTAGAGGAAAGACAACATACATATCATCAAAATATCGAACGAACACCAAATTCACATGATTACTTATAACAAGACTTCTCCCATGTCCTCAGGAACAAACGTAACTACTCACAAATCATATTCATGTTCATCATCAGAGGGGTATTGAATATCATCAAGGATCTGAACATATGATCTTCCACCGAATAAACCAACTAGTATCAACTACAAGGAGTAATAAACACTAATCTGAGGTTTTGAGACAAAGATCGGATACAAGAGATGAACTAGGGTTTGAGAGGAGATGGTGTTGGTGAAGATATTGATGGAGATTGACCCCCTCTCGATGAGAGGATCGATGGTGATGACGATGGCGACGATTTCCCCCTCCCAGAGGGATGTTTTCCCGGCAGAACAGCTCCACCGGAGCCCTAGATTGGTCCTGCCCAGGTTCCGGCTCGGGACTGCGGCGCTTCGTCCCGAAAGTTTCCTTATGATTTTTTCTAGGGAAAAAGAGACCATATAGTAGAAGATGGGCATCGGGGGCCTGTCAGGTGGCCCACGAGGCAGGGGGCACGCCCAGGGGGTAGGACGCGCCCTCCACCCTCGTGGCTGGTGCGTGGCCCCCTCTGGTGCTTTCTTCACCCAATATTTTTAATATATTCCAAAACTGACTTTCGTGGAGCTTCAGGACTTTTGGAGTTGTGCAGAATAGGTCTCAATATTTGCTCCTTTCCCAGCCCAGAATTCCAGCTGCCGGCATTCTCCCTCTTCGTGTAAACCTTATAAAATAAGAGAGAAAAGGCATAAGTATTGTGACATAATGTGTAGTAACAGCCCATAATGCAATAAATATCGATACAAAAGCATGATGCAAAATGGACGTATCATGGTGTCACTTACATGCATAATAGAGTTCATCTTGATGTGTTAATCTACGTTGAAAAAGTGCATCCTGATGTTAAGTGCTGAAACTAATAAAACTTTCCATTTTGTTATTTTTGTGTGATTTAATGCAAGCATCATATGAATAAACTTTGTACAAGTGTTTGGTACATTTTCATGTCTACTTGCTGCTGGTATTTTTCTCATGCCATGGTAAACATGTTTAGGCACTCTAACAAGCTTGCGAACATGCTGTGATACTGTTGCTGTTTTACACTTGCTGAAAAACTGCCAAGTCTGGAACTGGCTGTTATAAAAGTTGTTAACTTTGCATGATGTTTGCCACTAATCCATTGCTCGTATGCATATGATTCCTTCTTGTGATTTGGTCTATGTAATGTGTACTTTGATGACATGCCCTTGGTTGCCATGTAAAGTTGATTTAGCATGGCTCAATCTTGCTCTCAAGTTGTCATCATAATGTTACTGTTTTGCATTCACAAATTTCATTAAGTCTGAAAAACAGCTTATCTCATGGTTGTATATTGCCTTGATGATTCCCATGAACCTATTGGTCCTATGTTTACGCCATGTTGTAATATTTGCAGAAACTATGGAACACGACAGAGACGATGAACAATAGGACATGTTGGGGGAAATAATCCGCGATAGAGATGATGATATCACCTCACAGTTTCTGAATGACTCTGACAAGGGAATAGAGGGAGAAGATTATGTCTCTAGTGAGGAAATTTAGGGAGAAGATGATGGCTTCGGTGTTGGAACCTTAATTATTACAAAGTCTGACGAGATATATTAATTAAGCCTCTACTAACTAGAAGCATTAATTGATTTGTATATACATATATTAACGCTTCCTTCTTCTTTTAGCCCTCCGGATCGAGCCAATCTTCTATAAAGAAACGAGACCCGAAAAAAAGGTTGGGTGATAATGAAAGGTTCAAGATCGAATATGGCAAACCGATTCATCCCGCGTAGAACGCAAACCGATTTATAAGTTAATGTCGCGTTATTGTTAGAGACAACATCCCGATCAGCATTCGAGAATGTAATAAGCCAAGGCGGGCGATGGAGTTACTTATGTCGATGATAGATCCAAAGAAATGCTTTGGACTACGCTCATGACAAATTTCACCCTACCGCCAGAGGTGGATCCAAATAACAAAGTTATAGTGTGAAAATTCAAGGCATGGACTCGTAAAAAGATGGCCACACAATTCTGCAACTGGAAGAAAAGATTGCACCAAGACTATGTCCTGAAAAACAAGACTCCAACATTCGCTAGAGCAAATGAGAAGATAAAAGATCATTGGCCCGCATTTGTGAAGTACAATACATCGTATGAAGCTAAGAAAAGTTCAAAATTAAATAAGCAAAATGCTGCAAGAAGGAATATCACAATGTTATGGGGTCAGGTGGCTACAAGGTTGCCATGTCTAAGTGGGAGAAAACTGAGAATGACCTGATTGATAAAGGGATCAATCCAGAGACATTGGAGTGGACTGAACGGGCAAAGGCTTGGTTCTACGGGCATGGGAGAAAGTTGGACCCAGAAATAGGGAAGTGTATTTATACAAAAGATCAACTTGCAACACGCCTCAAAGACCTTAAAGATGCAATGAAGGACGTGCAGGACAGGAAGTTCAATACCAACAGAGAGAATGATGAGCTGACACGTGGCCTCGGGAATGCTGAACACAGTGGACCAACACGAGGCACATCAGGCTTCGTTCTGTGGAAGGTTGGGTTTCCTGACTGTAGTGATAGTTATAGAAGCCGAGGGAGAAAAAAGAAACATGATGCAGACCGGATATAGAAGATAGAAGAGAAAATAGCATTGCAACATAAGAAAATAGAGGCACTTACCAGCGAACAAGCTACCGACCCATCTCAGTGGCACGGAGATCCTTCATCGATACTGCTGGCCCACCATCTTAGCAGAAAAGCAGTGTGGCTTCCATGGAGCTCATTTGGCCCATAGAGGGAAATTTGTGAGCTACATGAGAAATGCATGAACATATCTGTGAAGGTGGCGGTCGGCTTTGCCTTACCTCCTGTACCTAATGGAACTTACCATTGCTCTGCGATTCCAGGTGATTATGATGTTGTCGGCGTGGATGAAGTTATGAAGGGATTTGAGTAGCTGGAGCTTGACTTTCCTACAGGTGAAGGGGAGACTAAACTGGGAGATGCCAAAAAAGTACCAGTCTATGGAAAAAGGAACACATCATGCTTCCACATTGGACGCCAAGGCTATCGACTTCTCAAAGTAGCAATCCAACTCTATCTCTATCGCCTCAGCCGTCTCCGCCGCGTCAGCAGACTCCATCGCCTCAGCCGTCTCCGCCGTGTTAGCAGACTCCGCCACCTCAGCCGCGATGAAAGAGAATCGCCGCTCCGTGCTACTTCTTCAGCTTGCGTTGGTTTTTCCCTTGAAGAGTAAAGGGTGATGCAGCAAAGTGGAGATAAGTATTTCCCTCAGTTTGAGAACCAAGGTATCAATCCAGTAGGAGACAACGCACAAATCACCGAATACCTGCACAAACAATCAAAGAAACTTGCACCCAACGCTATAAAGGGGTTGTCAATCCCTTCACGGTTACTTGCAAAAGTGAGATCTGATACAGATAGATAAACGATAAAGTAAATATTTTTGGTTTATAGAACGGGAAGTAAAAGATTGCAAGAATAGTGGATCAGAAACTTATATGATGGAAAAGATACCCGGGGGCCATAGGTTTCACTAGAGGGTTCTCTCAAGATAGAAAATAATACGGTGGGTGAACAAATTACTGCCGAGCAATTGATAGAAAAGCGCAAAGTTATGACGATATCTAAGGCAATGATCATGAATATAGGCATCACGTCCGTGTCAAGTAGAGCGGCTCCTGCCTGCATCTATTACTATTACTCCACACATCGACCGCTATCCAGCATGCATCTAGAGTATTAAGTTCATAAAAAATGGAGTAACACATTAAGTAAGATGACATGATGTAGAGGAATTAACTCAAGCAATATGATGAAAACCCCATCTTTTTATCCTCGATGGCAACAATACAATACGTGCGTTGCTGCCCCTACTGTCACTAGGAAAGGACACCGCAAGATTGAACCCAAGCTAAGCACTTTTCCCATTGCAAGAAGAACCAATCTAGTTGGCCAAACCAAACTGATAGTTTGAAGAGAATTACAAAGATATTTTTTCTGAAACAGAGGCAAAAGATGTGCCTCATCTATTAATTAAGCACAAGAGAGTTGCCCGGTTAAATAACGGGAAACCGGGCTAAAACCATCACAACTGCTGAGCGGCACACATAAGATACCCCACACATGCCGCTCGAAATAGGGCCTCGTCGAGACAGCACGCAAGCGTCATCGTCATCACTCCTCCCCTGAAGGCGTCTTCGTCATCCCTAAACTCCGAGCAAACGACTCCGACTTTGCCGTAGGCGATCGCCGACTCAACCCACTACGAAGAGGTCTTGTGGAGTTGCATGACGATCCGTGCCAGCACTCAGCCACCTGTGAACAGACAACACAGCTCCGACTCTGACGAAGAACAACAAAGGACAAAACCAGGCACGACTGGCGCCATGAAAGATCATCGAATGGCCCATCTGCAGCCAGTCATCGTACGACGCAGGGCCCCGCTGCCGCAACTTCGACTCCGCAGCAACAACCAAACCGAGGCAATCCCATGGACACGCTGGAGAAGAGCTGACTACCGCAACCATTGCCGCGTCGCCGACATCTCTCCCACCATCGTTGTTGCCACAGAAGCCTGGACGCCCCAACTGCCGCCATCCACCGGTCCCTCTCGCCAATGCCGGGCTCGAAATACGAAGCCCCCAAGAGGGAAAATGACACTAAGGTGCCACCAACGTCCGACCACACAAGATCAAGGGTTTCCCTAGAGAGGCCGTGATGGCCGGATCCATGCGAGAGGGGTACGGCAGCAAAGTAGCGATGCCTCCAGGAAGGTCGACGATGACCGCAACCGCCACCATCGCTAGTCATGACACCAAGCCAGGACTGAGTTTTCACCCAAGCTCCCGACACACTCTCGGCCGCACATCAATCCACCGGCACCGACAAGCCCACCAAACATCACCACCATCGAACCTGCCCATGGATGAAGAAGGATGAAGAACCGCCTCAGCCAGCCACACCACGCAGCGGCCAACAGCGGCCAAACTCCCATCAAAAGGCACCAAAACCATCAGCGACAGACCGGACCCATGACCGCCGGTGCAGCGAGCAGCTTCCATGCCGAGCACCATGCTAGGAAGGAACAGATGAGCGCTGCCCGAGGCCAGGAACCACCACGGTTCCGAGCCACAACCAAATATCAGGGGCACCACCGAGCACCATGCACGCCGGGCACCCGCCAGGGACCATATCCGTCGCGCCCGCTGCACGTTGCCGCCCTCCACATCGCCTCGAACCACTAGCTGGTTGCACGCCTCATTGGATACCCTTGCAGCACCTCACGCCCTAGCTGATCCATCCACGCCCAAGCTCCATGCCCACCATGCTCGAGATCCCCGCTCGCCCCTTGCACGCACTCACCGTCACCGCGGCCTTCCTGAACGCCCACGCCGACGCAGCAGCCTCCCTGTGTGCTCCGCCCGCACACCACTAGATCCGGGTGTTAGGGCCCCGGATCCTCCGCTCCCGCCGGAGGGAAGGAGCTCCAGCCTGCCGGCGCAGAGCTCGACACGACTAGCGCCAACCACGCGTCAGTGCCGCATGAGCCAGCCACGGGCCATCCGCACCCTGGATAAGAAGCCCTGCCGCCGCCTCGGCCACACGGGCTTTGCCCGGCGACGCGTCCCGGCGGTGGCGAGGAGGGAAACGACGGAGGGGCCGGCTGCCGGAGGGAGCCTGGGTTGTCGCCCGTGTCGCTCATGTGGAGCAACGCGGGGGCTCTTTGTTTAGTTTCCTGAGTAGTGCCCAATTTGAGCTTTGGTTCATAAACGGATAAACCGCCGAATTACAAAGATATCAAATCATGCATATAAGAATTCAGAGAAGATTCAAATAATACTCATAGATAAGCTGATCATAAATCGACAATTCATCGGGTCTCGGCAAACACACCACAAAAAAGTATTACATTGAAGAGATCTCCAATAGCATCGAGGAGAACATGGTATTGAGAATCAAAGAGAGAGAAGAAGCCATCTGGCTACTAGCTATGGTCCCGTAGGTCTGAGGTAAGCTACTCACGCTTCATCGGAAGGGCAATGGTGTTGATGTAGAAGCCCTCCATGATCGAATCCCCCTCCGGTAGGACACCGGAAAAGGTCCCTAGATGGGATCTCATAGGTACAGAAGGTTGCAGCGGCAGAAAAGTATTTTCATGGATGCCTCTGTTGGTTTGGGGATATATGGGAATATATAGGCGAAGAAATTAGGTCAGGGGGCACGAGGGGCCCCCAAGGGTGGGGGCGCACCCTACCCCCTGGGCGCACCCTCTGCCTTGTGGCCACCTCGTGGCTCTTCCGTCTTTATCTCTAATTGTCCAGGTTGTCTTCTGGTCCAAGAAAACTCATCGCGAAAATTTTATTCTGTTTGGTATTCCTTTTCTGCGAAACTCAAAAATAGGGGAAAAATAAGAACTGGCACTGGGCTCTAGGTTAATAGGTTAGTCCCAAAAATAATATAAAATAGCATAATAATGCATATAAAACATCCAAAATAGATAATATAATAGCATGGAGCAATCAAAAATTATAGATACATTGGAGACGTACCAAGCATCCCCAAGCTTAATACCTGCTCGTCCTCGAGTAGGTAAATGATAAAAAAAAACTTTTGATGTGGATTGCTACCTTACATATTTATCCATGTAATTTTCTTTATCGTGGCATGAATGTTCAAATCAGTAAGATTCAAAACTAAAGTTTAATATTGACATAAAAACGATAATAATTCAAGCAGACTAATAATAGAATCATGTCTTCTCAAAATAACATGGTGAAAGAAAGCTATCCCTACAAAATCATATAGTGTGGATATGCTCCATCTTCATCACACAAAATATTTAAATCATGCACAACCCCGATGACAAGCCAAGCAATTGTTTCATAGTTTTGATGTTCTCAAACTTTTTCAACTTTCACGCAATACCTGAGCGTGAGCCATGGATAGAGCACTATAGGTGGAATAGAATATGGTGGCTGTAGAGAAGACAAAAAGAGGGAGATAGTCTCACATCAACTAGGCATATTAATGGGCTATGGAGAGCCCATCAATAGATATCAATGTGAGTGAGTAGGGATTGCCATGCAACGAATGCACTAGATCTATAAGTTTATGAAAGCTCAAAAGAAAACTAAGTGGGTGTGCATCCAACTTGCTTGCTCACGGAGACCTAGGGAAATTTGAGGAAGCCCATCATTGGAATATACAAGCCAAGTTCTATAATTAAAAATTCCCACTAGTATATGAAAGTGATATCATAGGAGACTCTTTATCATGAAGATCATGGTGCTACTTTGAAGCACAAGTGTGGAAAAAGGATAGTAACATTGCCCCTTCTCTCTTTTTCTCTCATTTTATTATTTGGGCCTTTCTCATTTTTTGGCCTCTTTTTTTTCTTTTTTCCTTTTTCGTCCGGAGTCTCATCGCGACTTGTGGGGGAATCATAGTCTCCATCATCCTTTCCTCACTGGGGCAATGCTCTAATAATGAAGATCATGACACTTTAATTTACTTACAACTCAAGAATTACAACTCGATACTTAGAACAAAATATGACTCTATATGAATGCCTCAGGCGGTGTACCGGGATGTGCAATGAATCAAGAGTGACATGTATGAAAGAATTATGAAAGGTGGCTTTTCCACAAATACAATGTCAACTACATGATCATGCAAAGCAATATGACAATGATGAAGTGTGTCATAATAAAGGGAACGGTGGAAAGTTGCATGGCAATAATATCTCGGAATGGCTACGGAAATGCCATAATAGGTAGGTATGGTGGCTGTTTTGAGGAAGGTATATGGTGGGTGTATAGTACCGGCGAAAGTTGCGTGGCCCAAGAGAGGCTAGCAATGGTGGAAGGGTGAGAGTGCGTATAATCCATGGACTCAACATTAGTCATAAAGAACTCACATACTTATTGCAAAAATCTATTAGTTATTGAAATGAAGTACCACACATATGCTCCTAGGGGGATAGATTGGTAGGAAAAGAGAATCGCTCGTCCCCGACCGCCACTCATAAGGAAGACAATCAATAAATAAATCATGCTCCGACTTCATCACATAACAGTTCACCATACGTGCATGCTATAGGAATCACAAACTTTAACACAAGTATCTCTCAAATTCATAACTACTCACTAGCATGACTCTAATATCACCATCTTCATATCTCAAAACAATCACAAAGAATCAAACTTCTCATAGTATTCAATGCACTTTATGTGAAAGTTTTTATTATATCCATCTTGGATGCCTGTCATATTAGGACTAAATTTATAACCAAAGCAAATTACCATGCTGTTTAGAGACTCTCAAAATAATATAAGTGAAGCATGAGAGTTCATCAATTTCTATAAATTAAAACCACCGCCGTGCTCTGAAAAGATATAAGTGAAGCACTGGAGCAATATTGCCTAGCTCAAAAGATATAAGTGAAGCACAAAGAGTATTCTAATAAATCACGATTGATGTGTGTCCCTCTCAAAAGGTGTGTACAGCAAGGATGATTGTGGAAAAGCAAAGACTCAAATCATACAAGGCGCTTCAAGCAAAACACATATCATGTGGTGAATAAAAATATAGCCTCAAGTAAAGTTACCGGTAGACAAAGACGAAAGAGGGGATGCCTTCCGGGGCATCCCCAAGCTTAGGCTCTTGGTTATACTTTAATATTACCTTGGGGTGCCTTGGACATCCCCAAGCTTAGGCTCTTGCCACTCCTTATTCCATAGTCCATCAAATCCTTACCCAAAACTTGAAAACTTCACAACACAAAACTCAACAGAAAATCTCATAAGCTCCGTTAGTATAAAAAAAAATCACCACTTTATGGTACTGTTGCAAACTCATTCTTTATTTATAATGGTGTAATATCTACTGTATTCTAACATTTCCATGGTTCATAGCCCTCGATACTACCCATAGATTCATCAAAATAAGCAAACAACACAAAGCAACACTACAAAAAAATACACTTCTGTGATGATACGTGTTTGTCACAGTAGGTCGCATTTTTTGTCATGCATGTACATCCATGACAAATTTATGACAGAATCAAGATAGTCATACCTGTGCTGTCGTAGAAGTGTTCCATGACATTACCAAAATTATCATCACGGAAGTGTCCACTTCCATGACGATAAATCGCGCATCACAGAAGTGCTTTCGTCAAGGGTGATCGACACGTGGCATCCACCGTAATGGAGCGCTGTTAAGCTATCGGGTCGGGTTTTGGATCCAATAACCCGTTAACAACCCCGACCAATGGGGATTTTCCACGTGTAAAATCGTCATTGGCTGGAGGAAACACGTGTCGGCTCATAGTTGGGACAGATGTCATCCACTCATTGGACAGAAGGCGCCTATGATACGTCGACACGTGGCATGGCCCAACAGTGGCCCATTCCTGTGAAAAGGCCGGCCCGTTTGACTTGGTCAAAAGCTGGCGGGCCAGCCCATGGAAAGCCTGTTAATGGCCTGTTCGCATATAGCCCATTTACAGCCCTCTAACCCAAGGCCCGTTACGCCCTATCCGAATTAGGCCCAGTAGCGTCATCTGGGCCATCCAATATGATTCCAGCCCATTTTCACTTCTGGCCCATGTATGGCCCATGACGTCTTTCGGCCCATATGAGGCCCTTTGTAACTCTTGGCCCATTAGCGGCCCGTGCTGAAACTGGCCCATAATGAACAGTGTATCACTTTACACACATTAACGACCCGTGGTGAAACTGGCCCGTAATGAATAGTGTATCACTTTATATCCATTAACGGCCCGTTATTCCGTTGGGCCGTTTCCAGACCAAGTTAACTTTCGGCCTTCTGAGGGCCCATTTATTCTTGGGCTCATTTGCAGCATTCGGTTACTTACGGCCTGTTATTGTCATTTTCTGCTTGTGGGCCAAATTCAGCCCGTCGTTATAGTCGGCCCATTTGTGGACGTTAATCTGTTGGGCCATTTTCATAGCATCACCAAATACGGCCTATTAACGGCCCATTATGGTCAGCCCATAAAACGTACGATTTCCAATAAAGGCCCGTCTACGACCCATTAAAGGCCCGTACAAGACCCATAAATGAGTCAGCCCTTACAAGGCCCATGGATCCTACGAGACATAGAAGGCCCATGGATCCTACGAGACGTAGAAGGCCCATGGATCCTACGAGACATAGAAGGCCCATGGATCCTACGAGATGTAGAAGGCCCATGGATCCTACAAGACGTAGAAGGCCCATGGATCGTACGGCCCGTGAAGGGCCATGGTCGGGCGAGTTGGCCCCCGTTTGAATGATATAGCATATTCAAAGAATTATCCTACTCAATACTATCACCTCTAAAAAGCATACACTATACAACAAAGAGATCAAGGCATAGAAAGGTAGAATAATCCTACACTATACAATAAAGAAATTACAGCCGATTATACCCACTGGGCATTATGGTTCGGCACAGGTGATAATAAAGCATACACAAACTGTAAATTACATACACTGGGCAGATACAGCTCATACATCATGGACGCGCATCAACTTAACTCCATTTGAACTATAATCTCTTCAGAAAATAGGATTGGCCGGATTCAGATAGCACAAATTTCAGTCTGCAAAATCTCCAATTCCTTCATGGTTACCTCAGTGTCTTGTTTCATTTTTTTGACTCCTGCATCTAATACCTGCATGTCCAGTCTCACCTTGTTGATTATACGTTGACAATCATGTACACGTTGTCTTGCCACCTCTAGTTGATGCTCGAGAACATCAGCACATTCCAATTCCAATCCATAATCATTCGGTAATGACCATGCCGCACTGCTCGCAGATCTTTGTGTTGATGTCACTTCATCCTGAAATGTTTCTGTAAGTACACATGACTAGGGCAAAAATATAGTTACAATAGTGAAGCGAACAAGACACTATTTTGTACTACATGGCAAAACAGGCCTAACAATAATGTTACACATCAGTTTCAAAAAAAAATTACACGTCATGAAGCATAAGCAGGTGATATTTTAAAAATTATAAAAAAGATAGTCTGTGTAGCCTGCTTACAGAAATCCCTCTTAGCTCACCAGAGGAGCATGATGTTGGGGCCCAATCTAAAACACAGACAAGTTACAAATTTAGACAGCATGTTACGTATAAGTAAGCAAGCAGTTGGCCATTCTGTACCTCAATTAAAGTCTTAGGGAGCATAATGAATAGCAGAGGGTTTCATACAAACATACTACAGTAGGCAAAACTATGCAATCATTAGCGTAGTATAAACTAGATTATGAGCCTCATGCAATAATAGTTGGTTAATAGACTTCAAAGCTTCAGGCACACTTCGGTAGAGTAATTAAATAGTAAGGCCTTTAATTATGTCCACTAATAGTTATACAAGTACCAAACATTAGGCATGATTATTTGGGCATGTCATTAACTGAGGACAAATAAAGCAATTGAAAAGAGAAAATTAACTATTCCTGAAACAAACAAGGAATTGAACTGTTGAGTTGCATACAGTGACTTACCTTAGCAGGTTGAAGAGGCTCAGCGCAACTCCTACTTCTCTTGCAAGGCTCCTTCCTAACATCTTGTACTTGGAAATCCTCAATCTTATCTTCATTGCACCCCCTCTACAAGGTGACACAAACTAGTTAATCGTCTCCTTGGAAGATAAATATGCATACTTTCCAGTCTGTGAACACAAAAGGATGAGATTATAACAAAACACCACCACATAATGAAACATGCCGCATCTCTTTCACTTGCACACAATGAAATGAGCATTTACTATGTCTGCACTATGTAAAAACTAGGCATACCTTTGAACTGGATCTCCAGGTACTCTTGGAGAGCCTACTGTAGTGTACAGCCAAACCTTTATGTCACCTATGAGTTAGACAAGGCCCCACTATAGCAGGCCTTAGTGTTTAAATCGTTGACAAGCTCTGTTAGAGTGTTAGGTCAAGAACAACAAGTAATCAAAGCAAACAGTCCTAGTATGGCTGGCTGATGCAAACAAGCAATTGAACAGATGTGTGAGCAAATCTTACATATCAAGAAAAGAAGCAAAGAAGGAGGCTTAAAGACCATCACTTGACTAACCAGATATAAGGGGCATTTAAACATCATGTGCAACGTATGAACTAACATAAACATTGCATATTGCAGATTCTACAATGGAATGCACATGTATTAGGTTATGACATGTATGATGATGCCTAAATGTACAGATAGAAGGCATGAGTGATTCATCATTGCACACACAATTGAATTGCAGGTTAAGGGCCAGTTCGATTCCGCCTTTTCAGGGCATATTGTCAAAATAAGCCATACAAGATGTAAAGAAGTCATTTTTGAGTTATGGGCTTGGGCTTAACTAATTTTGCTTTGGAGGGGGGCGTTTCGGGTAGAACCTCACTAAAAATTGAAGGGAAGGGGAATAGTGAAATGACTATGTTGTCTGCCTATATTACACTCAAAATGCAACTGCTGATGCCCGTGTCACACCTGACCCTCAAGTAAAAACAAACATGCAAGCATTCATTGCCCTGCCCGCTTGCATCTCCTCTCCCCATTCCCTCTACCTTGATCCCCTGCCTGCAGCACTAGGGTTCCTCCAGCGAGCCGTCACCACTGGTCCCATCTAGCCTGGTCCTCGATGATGCTATGTCCAGCTAGGCTACATGGCCGGCGGGTAGGGACAAATCTCCCTGGCTGCTCCTCCCTCTGGCGCCGCCCCTCATTCCCATGGTCTCCAGCAGCCGCTCCACTGTGGTTCGTCCAACGCACTACTCTGGCGGGCACTACACAAGTACGGTTGATGCCACACTGCGGCAGAAGGCACCTTATTCCCCCTCCCCTCCTCCCAGGCCATGGCCTTGAGGTGCTGTTGAAGGATGAGCTCATCCAAGAAGGTGAGGATCTCC
This sequence comes from Triticum aestivum, assembly GCF_018294505.1. Taxonomy (NCBI): domain Eukaryota; kingdom Viridiplantae; phylum Streptophyta; class Magnoliopsida; order Poales; family Poaceae; genus Triticum; species Triticum aestivum. Next base: position 137,292,623 of record NC_057804.1, read on the forward strand.
TCTGATTTTTTGCCAAATTTTCATTCTGATCCACTATACGATGAATTGCTATGAGCTGCTTCTGCTGCTGCTATATGATGCATTGCTATGAGCTGCTCCTGCTGCTACTATATGATGAATTGCTACGAGCTACTATTGTTGTATGATGAGTTGCTATGAGCTGCTGCGCTGCTATATGATGAATTGCTATGAGCTGTTGCTGATGCTATATGATGAGTTGCTACAAGCTGCTCCTGCTGCTGCTATATGATGAATTGCTATGAGCTGATCCTGCTGCTGCTATATGATGAATTGCTATGAGATGCTCCTGCTGCTGCTATATGATGAATTGCTATGAGCTGCTGCTGGTATATGATGAATTGCAGACTACTGCTGTTGTATGATGAGTTGCTATGAGCTACTGCTGCTGCTATATGATGCTTTCAGGTGGTGCTGCTATATGATAATTACTAGCCACTTGGAGCATCGCATTTCAATAAATAATTGTTCTTCATTTAAATGTGGGTCATGCGTTCTTTGTTTAAATTAGGCAATGGGATCTGTATGGAAAACATTGACCAAAGTAGATTGTGCCAAGTAGATGGTATCTTTGTATTTGCATTTTGAGCAAATAGTGATGGTCTGTTTTCCTATCATATTAATTACTACACTGGGTTCAATTTGTGATGTTTGCAAGTCAAATTAATTTCCATATGGGCAGCAAAATGAAAAAAATATAATGCAATCTAGACTTTCCACTGATTATACCAAAGATAAGCTGAAAAGTCAATGAAAAGAACTAGTTGGCTTATTACATGGAGCTTATATTCACATGTGCTTATTTTCTTAGGATAACTCGTAATAAATGTCCCTAAGAAACTTGGCTAATAGAACTGGCATACAAATAACATGTCACGATGATTGCAATGGAGGAGTGACGTACCATAGCACACTGTATAGGCTCAACGCTGCCTCTCCTTTTTGCGATGTTCCATGAAATTGCCACATACATCTTGCACTTTTTCATTGTGTAACCCTATCTGCAAGTTGACATGGCTAATTTCAGACACCTCTACATGATACTACATTGCATATCCCTTGCACATATTTAAACCACCAATTAACGATTATGTGCGTACCATAAACTAGCCATGACTCTGTATGCTGGACTAGCATGCACTCTAAGGGAGCCTAATGTAGTGCACTCGAACTCCTACATGCCACCTATGATTTTGTGTAATGTACTGCCACTGTTCCTAAATATATGTCTTTGTAGAGATTCCAGTATGGACCACATACAGATGTATATAGATGCATTTTTGAGTGTAGATTCACTCATTTTGCTCCATCTATAGCCTATAGTGGAATCTCTAGAAAGACTTATATTTAGGAACGGAGGTACGAGGTAGTATCATGTATGACATCTACATATCTAATTTAGCAGCCAGTAGTAGAAATCATTGTCTGCCCAAAGGGATTACTGGTCAAAAATCCTAGCAAAGCACGCTGGCAGGCACAGAACAATACAAGAGAGAGAGACGCGCTTACAAGATCATAGCAATGCCTCAGTCCAGGATCTTGGTTGGCCAAGCTGTTAGATCTAGAAGAAACATCGTCCTTGTAGTTTTTGTCAGCTGCATAATAGGTAACATCGACCGATTAGTATATTTGAAGTACATCGGGCAGGTGATGCTGGACGGGTTTAAAGGTTACAAGTACCTAGGCCGTGGCAGGTGCTTGGCATCTCTCCAGACGGTGGGAATCGGGTTAGAAACATCGAGGGTGATGACGCTGCGCTGGCTATCGGGGTCCAGTAAGGAGATCTACAACCGTTGAGTAGGATGTTTGTGGAGCAGCTCTGGTAGGGTGGACAGTTGTGGGCGAAGCGGATCTGTGGCCGTGGACGAGGGCGTAGGTGAAGCTACTCCGGTGGTTGGGTTAAGGATAGTGTCGACGACATGGATCTATGACCATGGACGGGGCGTCAGAAGCTGCTTTGGTGGTTGGGTTAAGGATGGTATCGACGATGCAGATCTGCGGCCATGGACTGGGCGTCAGAAGCTCCTCCAGTGGTTGGGTTAAGGGTGGTGTCGATGATGCGGATCTGCGGCCGTGGACGCGGCGTCAGAAGCTGCTCCGATAGGTTGGATGAGGGTGCGAGGAAGCGGATCTGAGGCCGTGGACTTGTGACTTGGTAAAGCGGCCCGGTAGGGTTGAGAATGGTATAGGCGAAGCTAATCCGGTAGGGTTGACGATGGTGTCGGCAAAGCAGCTCCGGTAGGGTTGAGGAAGGTGTCGGTGAAGCGGCTCCGGTAGGGTTGAAGAAGGTGTCGGCGAAGAGGATCAGAGGCCGTCGACGGGGGCGTCGGTGGGGCGGCTCCAGGGGGTGTGGACGAAGCATCTCCAGTGGGGAGTATGAATGAGCCGCTGCAGATGCGCGGCGGTTGACGAGAGTACCGGCGAAGTAGATCCGGCGTCGTGGACAAGGCCGACACTGAATGGTCTGTGGTACAGTGGTGGATGAGCAGTCTACTTGTTTCTAGGGGAGGTGGGAGGGGTAGATGCGGCCGCAGAAGCAGATCCGGCGAGGTGGACGCCGCTGGCAGTGAATGGGCAATGGTACGCCGGTGGATGAGCAGTCTAGGGTTTCGAGAGCGGAGGAGAGAAAGGGCGATGAAGTACGGACGACGTGATGTAAGATGCTCTGGTGCTGTGGAGTTAGTCGTTTTTGCGGGAGAGGGAGAGGAAATGGGGGTGTCGTGTAGTGGGGGGAACCGGAAGTTACCAAAGCAGCCCCGACCTATCATGTAGATGAGGGCGGTATTGTAACCGTCGGTCTCCGTGCACCAAGGACAAAAGGGGAATTTCGCATGCTAAAGCGTAAGGTGGCGGAAATTTTAGAAGGAGGCGGGAGATTTTGCCGCCCGCGGGATCGTTCGTATCCAGTTTCAACTAATTTTGGACCGTGCTAGCGGGAAGGTCGTGCTAGACTGTGTACACGGGGCACGTGTTAGCAGTTAATAACAGGTGTGAAGTCAACCCTAGAAAAAAAAGACAATAACTCGGGATGATGTGCCGATAACTTGGATGTTCACATGGGCGCGACCAATCGTATGGGTGTAGTGGCACGTTCACAAAAAAGGGATCAAATGCTCAGCCTATGTATTTCTTGTGTAAATAGATAATTTAGTGCCATTGGTTATTTACTTTAAACATAATGCATTGACGTGTTAGTGTAGAGGCACACAAAAAGAAATGGATATTGTAGTCCGCCACTTAAAAGTGTTACCTCATATGATTACATAGCCTCCATTTCATAAATTGCGTACCTGTTGAATTCATATATGAATATTACATATATTACTTCAAAATAGAAACTTAAATCATCCAAGACTAATGAATTTGAATTCAAGAGTAACAATGGTGCATGTACATGATAGCTACATTGGTTGTTTGAAGAAAAATCACTGTAACTTTGGCATGAACAACTGAAAAGGTTTAATTAAATATAAAAAAACATGTGATATGTGAGTGTCCAATCTTTATAGCGTTGAATCGATATTGTACCTTTGGCCACGATACGAAGTAGATATTGACTTATGTTCAAGCGATGCACGTCCACGATCGCTAGATAGTGATACATGAATGAATTGTGCAATCTCTCTCACACGCATACATATCTCATTTCCCTGTGGGCATCGGAATCACACACGCGCACTTCATATATTTCTCTCCCTCCGTCAGGGTTAAATTCGTCTTTCTACCCCGTCCTACAAGTCTCTCACACAGAAACACACACGCTCTCTATGTCTAACATGCCCACCCATTTAATTCTACCCACCCACAGCCACTAATGTCTCAAAGTACAATAATGTCTCTCACACATATGCTATCTACCTATCCCTTAATATAGCTAGATATGTGTCACACAAACTCCTTCTCCCTACTAGCAAGTGCCCATGCGTTGCACGGAGCATCAAGATGCATTCGTATGAGAAGTTTATCTTGTGGGAGAAAAGGATGAACGAGGGAATGCCTTATTTGCAAATGCGGAGAGGGGTGTGGGTATATTTTTGCAAAATTGCTATAGTTTCCTTCCTGTCCATCGGATATAAATCGGATGGCCTATATTACAGGATGGAAGGAACACCATCATCACCAACTCTGCTTTTTATAAGAGTAGAGATATATGAGTGTCACTGCCCCCCCCACACACCCACACTTCCCAACACTGAAGGAGTAGGGTGACACCTCGATCTTGATACTAATCTATCGATTGACTTCTCTCTCAAACACACACACACACACACTACCCGACATCGAAGGAGTAGGATGGCACATCGATCTTGATAATAATCTATCTACTCCTCTTTCAAACACACACACACACACTCGCTAGTTGTGCCTCTGTGCCTACCGCGCACAGTCTCGATACGTCTTTCTCTCCCCCCCAACAATGACAGCAGAAGGGTGACAACTCGATCTGATCATAATCTGTCAATTGGTTTCTCTCTCAAACATTGTGTCTCGGTGCCTCGCTCGGTAGCCTCCTCGATATGTAGACTTCTCGCGTGCGCACAGCTGTAGTAACGATGACGCTGAACCCACTGTGCCTTGTTTTTACCGGCCTCATGTGATAGTATTCACCTCGTTTTCTGTTAATTAATAAGGCAACCTTTTCTTTGTTACTACTAGTGAATATGAAATCATTCGGGGTAGACATAAAATATATCACTTCAACCCAATTATCGCAGCAACTATTTTAAAATAAATTAGTTAGCTGCTCATGCGTTGCACGGAACATCAAGATGCATTTGTATGAGTAGTTTATCTTGTGAGAGAAAAGGCTGAACGAGGGAAGGCCTTATTTTCGAACATGGCCAGACGTGTGGGTATATTTTTGCAAAATTGCCATAGTTTCTTTCCTATCCGTTAGATATAAATCCGACGGCCTATATTGCAGGATGGCACGCACACCATCATCACCAACTCTGTTTTCTACTCCCTCCGTCCGAAAATATTTGTCATCAAAATGGATAAAAAGAGATGTATCTAAAACTAAAGTATGTCTAGATACATTTCCTTTTATCCATTTTGATGACAAGTATTTCCGGACGGAGGGAGTATTTGTCTTTTTAGAGATTTCAACAAGTGACTATGACCGGACCTTACCAACATACTCAAAAAAGTAGTCCATAATTTTGATGTTACCCTCTTTTCTTGGCGGTGCAGTGCCATCTGGATACCTCATAAATAAATGAAGGACAAATCTGGCCCCTTCCTGAAAAGACATACGGAGCAAAATGAGTGAATCTACACTCTAAAATAAGTCTACATACACATCCGTATGTGGTAGTCCATTTGAAATCTGAAAAAGACAAATATTTATATAAGAGTAGACATGGAGATATATCTCCAGCATGGTCTACAACAAAAATGTGTTGGGCTGGTTAGCGCCGGATGCTCGCAACGCGATGACATGAGTTCGAATTCTGTCTTTTAACTTTAGATTTTTATATTATATATTACTCTACTTATTTAATATATACCTCTTCCGCTACCGTACTGATAGTGGAACCCACAGAGTACTTCGAATACAAGATTAAGGATGGACTTGTTTCTTCTTAACTTTTTGTACGAAGCTGTAGCCACCCTGCAAGTCACGTGTACACTATACATGCAATTAACTTCTTATAGAGGGACAATCATACAGACAGTTAACTCAAATGGATTGGATGTCACTCTATTATTTCCAGCATAAAGAGCATCTCCAACGGCAGCCGACAAATTTCCTCCCGCTTCCTTTCACGGAGGACGACATCAAACGCCAGTGGCATAAATTTTTACAACTCTAACCAACCAAATGAAATTCGTGCAAACATGGACTGATTTCATATAAGCATGAAGTATTTCGTATAAAAAAGCCGGATCTTCATAAAAAACATGATGGATTTCATTACATTTACATGAACTAAGAGGTGCCAATTCGGCTCTCTTGTATAATTAATACTCCCTGCGTCCGGAAATACTTGTCTTAGAAATGGATGTATCTAGACTTATTTTAGTTCTAAATGGCTGCCCGTGGATCCCTTTGTCTTCCTCATGCCCGTCAGACTCTTGCGGGGTCGAAGAAGGTCAAGAGACGAAGCAACAAAGAAACCACCTAAATCCGCGGTCATTGCCTCGGCGGTGGCCTTCATGGGTCCCAAGTGGTGGCGGCCTCCCGTGTTCTACTTCTCCTCGATGATGGCGGTGGACACGGAGAAGATAGCCACTGACTCGTCGCTCTCCACGCACCCGGCTTCTGTCTCTGCCTGCATGGCGCTACTGCAGGCACGGGAGGCGCGCCCACAGACACGGGAGGCATGACCACCGCAGACACTGGTGGCGCGGTACGACGCGGTAGCGATGGCGCCCATACCGGCGTGCTCGCCGCCGTGCCGGCGTGGAGAAACTCGCCACTCCTCATCGAGCTGAACTGGAACGGCAAGTTACTGAACCACGCGCCTGCTTGGGGCGACAACTGGCTCCGTCGGGCCAAGCGAGGTTGGTGAAGCACCGAGCAGCCTTGCCCGTATCCGGAGGGCTCGGTGGGCCACCCAGCCGGGTAATATGCCGAAGAACGGCTCATCGGAAGCCATCGGAAGAGTGGAGAGAATGGTGAAGGAGGAGATGGGGGAGCGGAGAAGGGGTGTGATTCTTGCCCGCTGTCTATCTGGCCTTATGTAAATAGAGGGAGGACGGTAGGAGCTTGGCCGGCGTCTGGCCTCGTTTAAACTGAGGGCGAACGGGAGGAGCTCGGACGGTGTTGCGTTTAATTCCGGCCTGCTCATGAACGGATGTGTGGCTAGAGTAGGAATCTAGGTTTACATGTGGGTTTAACTGAGGGGTTTAATGGAGGCGACGGGCATGCAGCGGGCGGCGCAGTATTATTCGATTTGATAGCAGTAATGAGCCGTCAAATCACAAAGGCCCTCGCCTCTCGTGAAACCGACCGAGCTAGACTGCCCCACCCTCTAGCCTTTTAAAAAACGTATATACTCCACTTTTGTACAGTAGTAGTATCGATGGATTGCGCCATGGAGCAAAACTTGAAATTAAAAAAAAGGTGGTACATATAGAGAGCGCTCGTTGCCAAATTATGCATATAGTACTATTAAAAAGGCTTGTCACAATAATGGTGTCCAGCACAAGTGCACAACCCACTCCTCAAATAAAACTAAGCATCCTGGAATTCTTTGACAAAACTAAGCACCCTGAAATTCTTTGACAACTAAACTGCTGGCTATATGATGTTGGCCATATATATTGTACGTATATAATGTGAAGAAACAAGTGGTAGTACTATAACAACTAAAAGATGAAATGTAAGAAATACTAGTATGTACGTACTGAAGAGTTAAAGTAACAACAAGAAACATAACATAGTTCTGCTGGGGGCTCAGCACAACACACCTCTCAAATTAAATTAAGCACACCTAAAATTAAACTTTGCAACTATTCCGGTAGACACTGCATTAGAACCACCATGAGCAACGACACTGCCACCTTACTCGGAGTCCTCGTCCATGTCCTCGACTCCGTCCTTGTCCCTCTTCCTCTTGGCCAATACTTCTTTGCTTGAACCGCACACTTGGCTGTTGCTCTTCATCCAAACCTTGTAGATATTGAAGCAAACGTAGCCATCCATTGCAGCATAGTGGATGTGGTCTATATCTAGTACATTCCGCTGCCATGCATGACGATGAAACGTGTATGGAGGTTTCTCTAGTTTCCCGTATGAAGGATGAACCATGGCTCCTGCCAGGGTCAGCATTGAAGGCTGATGAGAGGACACCAGCTGATTCTTCTGGAGGTCGAAGGTGTTGCCTACCACGAGGCCTATCCGATGCAGGACTTCTTTGTCGTTACCAAAGTCTACAGTAATGAATTTGACTAGGTTGCTCTCAAGGAAGTCCTTAAAATCCTGGCACTCAACGTCGGCATAGCATATGTGGTAGACCAAGCATAACTCATGCACGCAAACCTGGATCACGGCGGGCTTCTTCCTATCTTCGTCCTTTAGATCCTTCTCTCGTCCCAGGACTGTGGTGTACTCAACATCGAGCCCAGCGACCCACTCATCATCTGAGTCTTCGAACATGTGTCTGAAGCGAGAAAGGCATCCTTTCACCATCGCGGAAGAACGGGTGTAGATGACGTCGAACTCATCGCCGGTGATGGTTCTAACCTTGTACTCACCGCCGATCGTGGAGATTTGGGATGCCATGGATTTGGGAGGAGGGTTAGGATTAGTGGAACTGCCGTAATGTGAATGGACGGGACGACTAGGAGCGAACCGCCGTAGTATTAAAGGACGTGCGGGGACGAGTAGGAGCAAACTGCCAGCGTGCGAATGGCAGGGTAGTGGCTTTCCATTCTCCCATGATACGGGCTTCCGAGAGCCCTTAGATCTGAGATCGAACAGTTGCATGGCGTGATTCTAGACCTATGGGTGAATATCCTATCCTGGAGGGTTATTCTGTAAATTTTCAGCAGCTTAGCATGCGACGGTTTGATCTCAGATCCAAGGGCTACCAGCAGCCCGTATCATGGTCGCGCCTACCACGACCGTCGCGTCGCTCGCACGGTCGCGCCCTTGGAGATTTAACACGGTGCGTTAGGCTATCTGATGTTGTCATGTCATACATAGTCATCACTTAGTCACTCATACTACAACAAGGTTTTGGCTATAAGGTTGGCTATAAGTGTATTTTTTTACTTCTCTCTATCTCTTTCTTCGTACTCCCTCTGTCCCATAATATAAGAATGTTTTTGACACTAGTGTAGTGCCAAAAACGTTCTTATATTATGGGACACGGGGAGTACTAGTAATTATTGCATTTGCCAAGGAGTGACCTCTTCCAATGAAATGGTGTTGCTAAGTTTGCTTCATTTAATTAGCTATAGACTCAAAATTGTCTTTTCACCTAGGTACACGCGCTTAGCACCGTTTCTTCCTTGGGTCACCAAACTAGTCTCTCTCTTCTTGATTAACTTGCCACATCAGACTTTATGCCTATGTGGCAAGCTTAAGCACCTATAGGAGCAAGTAAGTACAATAGTGCGCTTTACATGGCATTTTCGCATATGTGGAGGAAAGAGAGGCAAGGAAAAAGTGGAGAAGTGGGCTCTCATGCAAGAGCCAGCCTCTACTACATGGTGGAGTATTGGGAGAGGCACATGTATGGAGGTGGTCAGGAATCAGGAGACTCACGCCGGTCGTAGCGCCGCAGTTAAAATGATAATGGCAAATCAAATCACGGGGCCCCACCTGTCCAGCAGTAACTCACTGTCAAATCACACAACCCTACGTTTGCAACAGCCTACTCCCTCGTCTTCTCGCGTCTCTGTCGAACCGACTAGGCAGAACTGCCCCGCTTACCGCGCAGGAAAAGCCCGCACGGTATACTCCCTCCGTCTAGGTGACCAAGGTGGAGTGGAAAGAAAGTATTTGCTAAGGCTGGTTGTAATGTTACTAGCCTTAGCAATTTTGATGAGGTGTCATAGAATTAAATGAAGAAAGAGAGAGAGAGTTGAGTACTATGTCTCGTACATGGCAATAAATAAAGTACTACATGATACTAATATATGATACATGGTGCAGGAGTACTAAGTATTATTAATACAGTTTTGCTAGAACTCATCTAGATGAGATATAATTTGGTCTCATTCATCTTTTATAGCCATTGGATGTGATGCTATAAGATGCGTGTGTGCTGTTGTGGGTTGTATTTGTTCTTGTGCAATGAACTAACCACTGCATGTCATGTTTGATAGTCTCAAGTCATTAAAAGCATACAAGCCCCACATCTCTTATTGGTTGATTCCTCTATTTATGTCAAAAAATAAGAAACAACGTGAGAGTTAATGCACCACGCCTATGTGTTTACTACTATTTGGTTTTCGTAAGATGACTTAATACTCACCTAGACGGAGGGAGTATTCGATTTGACAGCGGGCGGTGCAGTTCCCGATACGGCTTTAATGTAGACGAGGGAGGGAGTAGCGGTTCCAATGCATCCTCCTTCAATTAATGCATGAGGGAAGTAATGGGAGGAGGTCCGGGAAAAGAGACTACATGATGTGAATGCAACGCAGTTTGCCCTCATTGCCCTCATATAAAGGCGCCCCTCCATTCCAATGCATCTACCACATCGTACGCACCTAAGCATTTTCCTAAGCACCTACACTAAGCGCAAAAGAGCTCACTCCAGACCCATGGCGGCGATGCGCGTGAGCGGCCAGCGGCTGCGCCAGATGGTCCATGACGCCGGCATGCGGCATGGCGCCGAGGATCGTCTCCAGACGGTGTTGGAGACCGGCTCGTGGATGGCCGCCGTCGACGCCAACTATGACTCTTAGTTGGACCAGATGATCGTTGCCACCAGCAACAAGTTCACCATCCTCAAGAAGCTCGCGGACGACATCGTCGTACTCCTCCAGCCCGCACGCCCGAGCTCCTCATTGCCTGCCATCCTAATCGGCCTCCATGGCCGGAACCTCTTTCAAGCATTGGTGGCCCTGCGACTGCCCGCCGACGCCACGAAGAATGTCCACCTGGAGGTCGCGCTCGCTGTGAGGCGCCTCGCCCTGCAAGAATTTGTCGACCTACACATCCATGTGTACGAGAAAATCGTGTACATAGGTATCTACAAGGCCAGTGAGCATGCTATGACATTGGCCTTCCTCAACCGGCTGGAAGCCTTGGATGCCTTTGCTGAGAAGCACCTCGACCGCGCCACAAAAGCCGCTGCTCCTTAGCCACCGGTTGGTGGCCCGGTGCACTAAGTTGAGGAGGAGGAGGTCGTACGTTTGTGGATCCATCTTTCTCCTTGCCTTCTGTAACCACCACTGTGATCGCATCATCATGGCCTTAATTCTTATTGTGCTGTTGCATTCTTGTTCCAGTCAATACCGACATGTGCGATCCCTTTGCTTAATTATATGCATCACTGTAACTAGTACTCCATCCATCAATTTATAACTTGTGCTTACCTTTTCCATCAACTTCGTGCAACGCGCAGGCATCTTGCTAGAAACACTAGAATATGTCTATGTAATCCGTATGTGACAGTGATAGTCCATTTGAAATCTCAAAAAAGAAAAATATTTAGGTACAGAGGGAGTAATATATTAGGAGTATATCAAAACAATAGTGATTTCTTTCAAGTTTGTGAACAAATACTACTATTCTACTACTACGGATTTGTCGCAACGCATGGGCACATTGCTATTAAAAGGAAAAGGCCTGCCGCGTTCGTGTCGCACCCCCACACGCCCGGGAATCGGGAGTACTCCACGGCCCGTCCGGCACGACACATAGCTTAGGGAAGGCATGTTGCCTAGCATTTTCACTTTCATGTGGGACCGCCGTTGAGAAAACCGACACCCCGCCCACCACCGTGTTGGAAAACAGAAACGAGGGGAAGATCTAGCTGTAGCACGGAAGCCAAGAAATTTGGTGTCACATGGGGCTCGTTGATAGAGTAGGAGCATTCCGTACTAGTACTACTCCTACTAGTACCAAGTTTTTACTCCTAATACTATATTACTAGTACTACCACTATACAACTAGTAGGTACGTGCACGGCACAACATCGTAGGAACAAAAAATGGGAAGATCTTGCTTTGGGTGATTTATCTTTTTTTAATCAACGTAGTATGAATAATATGATGTGGGGGGCACCCATGAAGCTTATGTGGCTTGGTTGCATGGCTACGGAAGGTTAGAGAAAAATAAATAGATAATGTGTTTAGAGTGCACTCCACTAAGTAGATATACTTTGGATCCATTGCAACGGACCGGCACATCTATATCAATACCCCTTATATAGTGTGTGAAAAACTTTGAAAGTTGGTCGTTGGATGAAGCCAATCCGACGGTACAAAGATGGCAAATCCGAGCACTACTGGCCATTGGATATCATCCACCAAATTCTGCCACATGTATAATCTAGAAGACTCCATGGTTGAACTTAATTCATGACTAACTTTGCCACAACTAAGCTTAGGCAAAGTTATTAGTTCTTCAAAATGAGAGCCACAAGTTGGCAAGCCTAAGGGAATCTTGCCACATTTTTTGTGTGTATGTCATGTGGGGCCTTAGTGTGGCTTGCCTAAGGTGTGGCTTGAACCAAACACTCACCTAAGTTAATCAAACTTGCCTAACCTTACATTCCACCAGATTTTGCCACATGTTAGAATCCAGAAAACTCCACATGTAGAAGCATAATGCACAAACCACCAGAATCTCATGCGTGCAATGCACGTCTACCTTACTAGTACTAGTTGGTAGTAGTAAGAAACAAATTCCAGTTTTGGCACGAGCTCGCACTGCGAGAGCACCACAAGGCCTGCTGCAGGAGTTACATTTCCCTCTCGGGGCCCACGGGACCAAACTTCAGTGGCTTAGTGCCCGACCTATGAGTCAATGACATGGGGACCTTAAATGCGGCTGGCCCACATGTCATTCTCATGGTGGTGGCGTGGTTCGCGACTCACTCGTTCGAGATGAACCGGCCGGTGGTGGCGTGGCCGTGGCAAGGGTGCCACAGCTGGGCGTCGGGGCATTACGAGGCGTAGATGGACACACCGGTGGGTACTACCTGTAGTACATAAGTACTCCAGCTGAGGATTGATGCCCGGGACAAAATGTGTCACAGCCGCTGGATGAAAATTCGATGGTGCGGCAGTACGGATCGGAGCACAACAACGGAGCAGGCAAACCGCGTCCAATCGGGTGTGTCTGTGGTAGAAAGTTGATGGTCGCCGTAGTTCAGCTGGCCCGCATGTCATGCACACAAAGGCAGAGGAACGGTGGGGCCGAGAGGGATGAGGGGCATGTCGGGGGGATGAGGATCCCCTGACGCGAACAATCCTACCATTCTATCACTGACATGTGGGACCCATAAGCGCGGGTCCCACCTGTCAACGAAGGAAAGGCAGGGCAAGGCAGTGATAGCCACGTCAGAGGATCCATGTCCACGTCGGGGGACGTCTTGCCGTGGGTTGGAGCGGCGTCGTGGGAGTCGCGTGTGGGTGTGGCAGTGGTAGAAACAAGAAACGTGATGGTCGTCATGGTTCAACTTCCATGGACAAGCTGTCATGTCTGCTGACACATGTATATCAAAACTAGAGTGTTTATATTTCAAGCACGTGAACAAGTATTATTCTACTACTTTGGATCCATTGCAACGCACGGGCCAGCACATTGGTAGTAGTAGTGTCCATCTCTATCTCCAGAGGCCTTCCCTCGTTCATCCTTTTCTCTCACAAGATAAACTACTCATACAAATGCATCTTGATGTTCCGTGGAATGCACAAGGATGTTTCTTTGGGGGTCTCTCCAGCGCGGCATGGCCGTAGTTGCAAGTTGACGCCCCTTGAGATGCCGACATTGAGGGGCACCCGAATTTCCTCCAATGAGCAGGTAAGATGAGTTTGATCACGTAGTATATGCATTCTAAAAACTGCTTCCGTGTCCATTTCATAATTCTCCCCCTGCCCACTGTTTCACAGGTTAGGCTCGGTGCGAGTGGAGATTGTCTTACATATGTACGGGAGGGTACCACCATCAATTTGCACAACATTTACAACGGTGACACCGTTCCCGTGAAACCTTTGTCCAACATTGGGATCAACCATGCAACGGGCCACCGCATGAATTGGTACGATGGAACCACGGTGAGATTGAATAAGATAGCACAAACCTTGCACATGGCAGTCAACGGCGGACCATGCTGTCTGCGGCCGATTTGTTGCCGTATGAGTAGGAAGACGATATGCTCCTTTCTAACCGCATCTTTGTGGTGACAAACCAGGGGACTTATTTTGTATGGGACACATCCTACGATATACTCCCTCTCTCCCAGTTTATTTTTTTTTGAATCTTTTCATTTTATAAGTTTCAAATTCAAATTTTGAGCTCCCCATCACATGTTGAGATTACAATGTCCATTAAATCATTGCATGCATGTATAGTAAAGAAACAAATCTCGAGTTTGGCACGAGTTCGTGCCGCGGGAGCACCACAATCCCTGGCGCAGGAGTTACATTTCCCTCTCAGGGCCGTCGGGACTGAGCTTCAGCGCCTTACTACACCTACCTTTGAGTCAATAACATGTGGACCAGATAGCTGACTGGTCCACATGTAATGCTCCCGAAGGCAAAGGGACAGTGGGGCCAAGAGGAGTGAGCCGCAGGTCGGGGGACGTGTGGTTTCATGGGTTCGAGCGGCGTCGTGAGAATCGCGTGTAGCTGTGGTAGAAACTTGATGCTCGCCGCATTTTAGGTGGCCCACATGTCATGCACACAAAGGCAGAGGGGCGGTGTGGCCGAGAGGGGTGAGGCGCACATTGGGGGGCGTGGTGCCGTGGGTTGGAGAGGCGTCATGGGAATCGCGAGATGAAACGTGATGGTCGCCGTAGTTGAACTTCCATGGACAAGTTGTCATGTCTACGGACACATGCACCGCATACCGATCACTGGAAGGAGTAGCATAGAAAGCTATGTATGCGGATAAATAGTTCCTTATAGTCAAGCGGACCCATGCTACTACTCTGTTCCAAAGACATGCACACCATCGAAATAGTCCATCTATATCGATATACACCGAGAGGGAATAATTTTTTTTACAAGAGAAGAAATAGTTCATCCATCCATAATGCCCTCCTGCTGGTGCAGCCTTTTCTGCTTCTTCTTCTTCTTCTTCTTCTTGTTCTCATTCTCTGTGGGAGACGGCTTCGCAACAAGCTCTTTGGACCTTGCAGCTATCTCGAAACTCACACGGGCATCGAGGGCAGCATATTTTATCCGCTCGTACATCAAGGGATAATTCTCCCATCTAGACGACCTTAATGCTAGTGTCTCGTCACCCTTCTGAAGATTTGTTCCGAGCACAAAATTTGCTACGTCGAAGAGGGATGGTGTCTGTTTATCACAATCTTCTACAGGAATTTTGATTCTGGTTTGTAGGTCAGTGATGCTTTTCAGATCAAGGTTGTACGGCTCTAGCTTCTGTTTGTCCCCTTCGATGGCTGCCCCACAGAAGTATACGTCCTCCCGAGACAAGAAATCGTGAAGCCCACCTGGTATGGAGGGCGAGTGTATGATGTGGTACACCAAAACATCATCTTCGAGGCATAGCTGAAGGACGGTGGCGCGCTGGATCTTCCCAGGGGGCACGCTCCGTGTACTCTGCATCGAGACCGATGACCCTTGTCTCTACCTTTTCGAGGGAGTTGGATACATTGTTTATCCACTACCGAACAACCCTTGGGTGGACGGTGACGGTGGCAACTATGCACATCAAGCCTTTGACGAGGACATGTTAGACGCTAAAAACCTGCATCTCGATCTCTTTCGCCATTTGGAACCGCTGGAATGGAGGGCTATGGTTTGGAGAATTAGGATTAGATGGCTAGTCTAACCGAAGTAGTAGATGATTATTTAAAGAGGTTAAAACAATGTGAATGCAGTGGGGTTTGGATGCAAATGAAGATGAAGGGGAGGTGAAGAAGCCGAGGAGAATCGGTTCCCGATGGAGAAGTAAATGGGAGAAGTGGCGTGCAGGCAGTTGATTAGACGGCTAGGTAGACTAAACGAAAAGGCTATGCGGGTAGACTGATGCGTCGTACCTGTTCGTGTACATGCCCATCCTTCCTGATAGGTGGGACCTATGCAAACAGATAAAAAAAATGGGTCGTAGCTTTTTTTGAGCGTGTGAGTGGGAGACACAACATTCTCTGGTTAAGGAATACTCCCTCCGTTTAGGTGAGTATAAGTCACCTTATGAAAATCAGGTTTTCCCAAAACCTTTAGGCGATCTTTCAATCTGATTGCCTCTCGGTGGTTCAAAGGATTAACTCTCCGATCCGGGACAGGTCCATGGTGGGTTCGATCATCGCGGATATCAAGATGGCGTCTCGTGCCTTGTCTTCGATCTCTTTTATGCATGTTTGTTGCATTGTAATATTTTAGCTCATGTTTTAGCTAAATCTAGTCTGAACTCTGTGAGTCCTTGTGTTTTTCTTTCTGCTCTGGATTGCATCTGGGAGACTCTATGTAATCTATTTGCTTGATTAATAAAGGCTGACGTTCTCTCAAAAACAACTTCCTGCTAGATCACCTCCCAGCCTCGTTAGCCAGCGTTCTCTTCCTCTGCTGCCACGTTCTACCTTTCCATTTTTCCTCGTCTAAAGTGTGGAACGATCTGCATGTCTTCCTTGATGCACCAGAACGACCACTGCATGCATCGCGGAAGGGCGTTGATTGGACATGCACGAGAATTTGGTTCTGCTCGCAATATGGATGATACCTGAACGATGAAGTGAACATGCCTGCTAGCACAGGAGACCTATTTCCGCTATACAATACTGGAGTACTCATGTTCCTACTAGTAGTAGTAGTAGTACAATTGTGGTACACTTGATGGTCAAAATACTATTCATCCGGTCCTCACAGTGAAGTGACAACACCCTGCGCCTGACACTAATCCAGGCGGCGTGTTCGGGTTACCAAAGTCAGCCTCACCCTATGCACCGTGCAGTCTGTCACCGCCGCTGTACAGCACATTGGCGCCTCGCCTCGTCTCCCTCTCCGCTCCCATAGCACCACTCCATCTCCATCTCCTTCTCCGCTCAATCTCCGTCTCCATCTCACTGTGCCCCCGTGTACCGTCGCCTCACTCGCCTCCCCCAGTACCACTATTCCCTCGCTAGCCGCTCCAGCACCGACATCCTTCTCCCCCATAAATCAAGCCCCCTTGGCCGAACGCGAACTGTGCAGCATCCATATGAGCTACGATTGGAGCAATCTCCCTAGTGACATCCTCGACCTCTGTTGTTCGTGTATGGATATGTTGAGCGCCCTGCGGCTGGCTGCATGCTCGACGGACATGCACACGACCATCGTCGAAGTGAGGCCTAAGCTTTTCAAGACACCCTACTTGCTGCTATCTGGTCTTGCGAGATTGGCTCACCATGATACGGAGGCGTACATGATGCCCCTCGACTTCAATCCGATCTCCATTAGCCGAAACTTCTTTGCAGGTATGTAGTGGGTCGCCGTACATCATTTCCCTCGACATCGATGCGATCACCATCGCCCGAAACTTCTTGGCAGGTATGTACTGGGTCGGCATGAACTCCCACTCGATGGCTGCCTTTAGAGAAGACGGTAAAAAGTTGGTGCTCGTGAACTTCCAGACCTCCCATGAGATTATCCTTCCTCCGTTGGATTATATAGAGTATTACCATCGCGGTCCAAGTCATCTAGATTACTATGTTAGTTGGACGGACCTTGTTTTGCGAAGATTGTAATCTGCCAAGTGCCCACATGACATGCGAATTACGCGGACTTCAAGCTAATTGCCTTGTTCGACCGCGGACTTGCCTATCTTTACGCCGGTGCCTTCTTTAGCAGGAGACAACTCGGCTCACAGTGGATCATCATCAAAGCTGATACACACTTCTGTGATACTATTGAACACAATGGCATCATCTACATGATCGACAAAGCATATGGCACCACGTATTGCTGGGACAACGTATGAAAAAGGGGACAACGTATGTAGTTATGCGGTTTGACCGATAAAGATCTTCGTAGAATATGTGAGAACCAATATGAGCATCCAGGTTCCGCTATTGGTTATTGAGCGGAAACGAGTCTCAGTCATGTCTACATAGTTCTCGAACCCGTAGGGTCCGCACGCTTAAAGTTTGGTGACGATCGGTATTATGAATTTTTGTGTTTTGATGTACTGAAGGTAGTTCGGAGTCCCGGATATGATCACAGACATGACGAGGAGTATCAAAATGGTCGAGACGTAAAGATCGATATATTGGATGACTATGTTCGGACACCGGAATGGTTTCGGAAGGTTTAAGACATATACCGGAGTACCGGGGGGTTACGGACCC